>NW_017686402.1:0-779 GCF_001879085.1 Nicotiana attenuata | reverse complement strand
CACTAAGTACTTGTACCTTTTTTCTCTACTTGCACATTTTTACAAAAATTGCTCCTTTAAAATTCAGCACTTCTTTTAACCTTTTGTGCTTCTTGTACTTGTTTATTTACATTTACATTTAAAGTCACAATTATAGCATGGCCGGGAACCACACTAGTGGATCTTGAGGGGTGCCTAACACCTTCCCCTCGAGATAATTTCAAGCCCTTACCCAAAACTCTAGTCTGCATCTTTAATTCTTCTAAAAGTGTCCTAATGCACTATAATCATTAGGTGGCGACTCTCCAAACTCTCAAAAAACCCAATTCCCAAAGTGGGAAAAGAGTTGTCTTCCCAAATGTCGTGAACCCGATTCCGCGAGGAAAAAGGGGGCGTCGACAGCATGGCGACTCTGCTGGGGACTTCTTTAGGCTTTTACCATTGCATGCTATACGTGACTTTATTATTGCTTTTGTTTAATGTCTTTATTTGAAACTAACTTGTTTCTTTTGTTTCTTTTTCTTTAATTACTTTCATTTATTGCTTTTCCAACAATACTGTTGTAATTTCTGAGCAATCATTGTAAACTTTATTGTATGAACGTGAAAATACATGTCAATTTGTTTCATCCTTGTAAACTGCATCTTCAACATCATATTTCACTCATGCCAAACAAATACTATAGCAACGCTTATAATGAGTAGTTGTGCACTTCCAATACTACCACCCCCTAAATTTGGCAAAGGCATATTTGCGGTAAAACCAGTCGATCAACGGTGTAGTCGACGGTTCCGTGCCTT
>NW_017686401.1:0-6343 GCF_001879085.1 Nicotiana attenuata | reverse complement strand
AGCTGGAGCATTAGTCAGTCCGAAAGGCATCACAAGAAACTCATAGTGCCCGTATCGAGTTTTGAAAGTAGTCTTACAAATATCTTCATCTTTGATTCTAAGCTGATGATAACCAGGACGAAGGTCAATCTTTGGAAAGGGGGCAGCTCCTTGTAACTGATCAAACATGTCGTCTATACGAGGCAAAAGATATTTATTACGTATCGTTATCTTGTTCAACTGCCTGTTGTCAATACACATTCTAAAGGATCCGTCTTTCTTCTTTACGAACAGTACTGGTGCACCCCATTGGTGATACACTAGGTGTAATAAAACCCTTATCGAACAAATCCTACACCTGTTGCTTTAGCTCCCTCAACTCTGCTGGTGCCATTCGATATGGGGGTATCGATATGGGTTGTGTGTCAGGTAGCAAATCAATACCAAAGTCTATTTCTCGTACTGGAGGCAATCATGGTAAATCCTCAGGAAATACATCAGAAAATTCTCTCACTACTGGTACATTTACTATACTAACCGTTTCCTTTCTTGTGTCATTTACAACAGCTAAGAGACCCAAGCAACCTTTCTTCAGAAGTTGTTGAGCTTTCATAAAAGATACAACTTTGCAAATCTCTAGAACCTGACCCTCTTTCAGAACAAAACTGGGTCCGTTTGGTATCTCAAACTTGACTATCTTTGCATGATAATCGATGAGAGCATAGCAAGAAGATAACCAATCCATTCCCATCAGCATGTCAAAGTTAATCATATCAAGCACAATAAGGTCAGCTAGAGTATCTCTACCCTCAACCCGAATGTGACAAGCACGATATACGTATACAGCTAATAGAGACTCATCAATAGGAGTAACAACTAGAAAAGGGTCATTCAATAGCTCGGGTTGTCTACTAAACCTCAAAGCAAAGTACGAGGACACATAGAAGTGAGTAGATCCTGGATCGATCAACGCAAGTGCATCAAATGAACAGACAAAAAGAATACCTGTAACCACATCATTTGAGGACTGAGCATCCTGTCTAGTAAATGCAAAAACTCTCGCCTGACCTCTACCAGCATTCCCTTGTCCTTGATTCACAGCAGCACGGTCTTTAGCACCTCGACCTCTATTTCCTGTACCTGTGGCACCTGAAGTATTACGAGTAGTTTGAGTAGGTGCAGCTGACTGAATAGAAGCCTGGTTGAAATTTCTCGGAGGCTGAGGGCAATCCCTCAAGTGATGTCCCAACTGGCAACACCGAAAGCACTCTCTAGTTAGAACACGATATTGGCCCAAATGTGATCTACCACAGGTCTGGCGGACTGGAGTGGTGGCATATATCTACCCAGAATAATGATGTCCAGAAGATGATAGTCCCTTATTACCCTGTCTGTAATGTGGTCTGTATGTGGACTGTGAAGACAGGTGTGTCCCTGTCTGAGGACCCTGTTGTTGTTGTCCCTGATTTCGTGCTCTTCGATTTTCACTAAAACCGCCACTGAAAGCCCCTCTTGTCTTGGCCTTCTTACGTAAGCCACTAGCTGCACACTCATCACGTCCCTTGATTTCAATCTTTCTAGCAAGGTCAACTGCATCAAAATAGGATAAAGTCTTCATCTGTGGGGCTACTGCAGTGTATAGACGACCAACCAATCCATCAACAAACCTCTGAACTCGAGCTTCTTCGGCAGGCACTAAGTAAGGAGCATATCTAGCCAGCTTACAAAATTTGGTGTTATATGTTGACACATCCATATCTGTAGTCTGAACCAATCTCTCAAAGTCTCTAGCATATTTTTGCACCAGGTTGTCTGGAAGAAAATGATTCATCAACAACTTAGTGAATTCGTCCCATGTTAGTGGTGTTGCTCCTGCTGGCCTTCCTAGCAACATAGTTTCATACCATGTATTGGCCATATCCTCTAGTTTATATGCTTCGAGCTCCACGGCTCTCTCACTAGAACATCCTAGAGCACGTAATGCCTTGAGTGTCCCATCCAAGAAACTTTGAGGATCTGCTGAATTATCGGAACCTATGAATTTTAGTGATTTCAATTTCAGGAACTCTTGTAGGGATACCTCCTTATTCCCGAAAGTGAGAGTCTGTGCATGTGCTTATGTCTGTAAAGTAGCCCGAAGAGCTGAACTTCCACCCTGAGTAGGCACCAATGCCTCTAACACATTCAATAACCTTGCCACTGCGTCTGCAGGTAAGGCAACAGTAGGTACAACAATTGGCACTGGTGGTGGAGCATCCTGAACTCCATGCCCTTGCACTTGATATGGCATAGCAGCTTGGGGTTGATCCATGTTCCCAACTTCAGGTTGAGGAGCAGCCTGTCTTCTAGTTTGATGAACCCCAACATGACCGCCACCCCGGGTAGTACCACGTCCAGCAGATGAGGGTGTGCGTGTCCTAGCCATCTACAAAAGAAATATTCCAAAGTCAATCTCAAGTTATCTCAACGCACGATCAAATAATGAAAGAAGGGAAAACATTCCTAGATGTTCAGTAGCCTCAAGATCATAAGTATGGGCGCCTACATGTCCATGAACAAGACTCTACTAAACATTGTTCCATGACTCGGGACTTAAAGCCTAAGCTCTGATACCAACTTTGTCACGACTCTATTTAGGATCTGACCGGCACTTAGGAGCAAGTGCCCCCAAGCCTCATCGGTATTTTATAAAAAATCGGACAGAGTTTCCCCTGTTTTTGGACTATCCAAAAAGTTTTCTGTCTCAAAAACAAGTAACAACCAACCAATATTCACCTAAATCAGTCACAATCTTCATCAACTAACCACAAACGGGTTTCCACCATTATTACCAACCTCCTCAACATAATAAAACCAAACGCAACTCTAAAAATATGAAAAGAAAGTATAATACTAGTAACTAGTCCATATCAACAAATGAATACTCACGACACTAAAAGGATGACTATGGAGCGACCTTAAGAGTTCAAAGAAAAGACCATAACAATAAATAAATCTCCGCCCACGCGAACAAATGCGAGGCTCACCAAGAACTATCAACCTGTGCGCTCTAATTAACGAAATCCTCGCTTGCGTCAACTGTTGTCTCTGTAAAAAAAATTAGCGGGGAGTGAGTCGCTAGCTCAATGAGTAATAACACTTAACCACAACCATTTTTATTAGGGACAAGTCAGAAATATTATTACTAGAAAATATCATAAGAATGCCCTTTCAAAAACAATAAATCATTTTGAGTCTCATAATTTTTTTCTTGTAGTATAATACAATTAACAATTCAATAATAAGCTCGGTAACCACTGTATAATATCAATATTCACATTTGGGAGGTTTCAATGAACGGATCATGTAATCGATATAACTGTGGACTTCTTCGCAATAAGCCAAATATAACGGTAGTCCCTGCTAGAGGAAAATCAGTAACGATATGTTAGTTCTACCTTCCTGCTAGCGAGGGCTGTAATGGTAATCGATAATTACAAGGCGTACCAGGTCTAACGAACCTGCCGTTAGCTACGGGATCCTTCAATGTCTACTCCCATTTATACTTGTCTTTGTAATCCGCATATACTCGTAGAAAATTATTTTAAAACAATTATAGGACATTTCGGTTCTTATCAAATCATATAATTTCATTTCGATACAGTAAATTCAAGTAACGGTAAAACAGATCTAGTGACAACGAAAATATTTAAAACAATGGTAATCATCTCCAATAACTATTTCGGTATCATATCGAGTAAAAGACTTGTCCCACATGCAACTCAAAATAATCGGTAAAATATTCATTTTAAAAATCATGTGTAAATCATGCATGTTATAAAAACACAAATTGTGGTAAGATTACTACTCACAATACTCGTGCCGAAATACCAAATGCTTCACCTCGAGCAATTCGTACAAATTCCTCCAATCAATCTATAATTACATAATATCGATTTCCTGTTAATTTCCTTGTTTAGGCTAATTCATAACTAATTTAGAATACCCAATAATCGGGGTTCATGTTTGAGTCTTAATTTGTGGATTTATATTTACTCATAGAACTAGTCCAAAATCTATAAATTTCAAACTATTTAGTATACTTTATTCCTCCAAAATTAGACCTATCAGTACTTAAACCAAACCTTTGTGGCCTTACTGTCCATAGTAATTATTTATTTATTTATTTATTAACAAAAAAAACTGATATTGAATTTTTTTGTACTACATAAAATCGCGTAGATGTAGTGAAATAATTCAACTGATAAGAAGAAGGTTAACCTCTTGAGTCGAAGGAGAACTTTATACTTTCAATTTCAAAAAAACAAAGCAAAGTTTATACTCCACTACACCATCGATGAATACACCGCAGTATATGAATAAGTAGATCATCGCAATACTGAGGCTTTGAGCGTCGGGCAGTTGGGGCATAAGTGTGGGGCTTAGTTTTATTGGGCTGAAAAATAGAAATAGAGGTGGGCTGGTCAGTGTAGCACTTAAATATCTCGATATTTTGGTATTTCAATGTACCGAAATATCGAAAACTCAATATCAAGTGCCATACCAAAATATCAAAATACTGAAAAAACTATACCGAAGAATACCGAATACTGAATAAATCGATATTTTTCTGATTTTATGCCCACCCCTATATTGCACGTTCTTTCTTTCTTCTTGTTTTGCGCTATTATAGAAGAATATAAAAATCAAACAACAGATTCAACTTAGATTAATAAAGGTGGAATTAGAGAAACTCGCATGGTTAGGCATTTCCTAGAAATACATACAGCGAGAGAAAGAAAAAATAGCCTAGTGACAAATAACAAAGAGCAGAACAAGCAACGATTTCGTACTTGATTTTAGCCAAAAAGCAAAAAACTATCACAATTAATGATTTCATACATAACTACCAGTATTTTAAACAACAAAATTGGGGCAAGCCCCAGGGCAGGGAGTTGCAAACTCGCCCCAGGCAACCCTAAGGGGCGAAAGTATCAAAAAGCGCAAATCTAGCTGCCTTTGGGCATTCGCCTGGGCACGAGACACGTTTTATCGTGGAGCGTAAGCTGAGTAGACTCCCAAATTAAAATAAAAATGCAACAATAAAAGAAGAAGAAGAGTATTGCAGAGAAAAGTAGGGAGAGAGAATTCTTATTGATTTTGGGATGAATTACAATGGAATAGAACCCTCTATTTATAGGGAGAGGGTGACTTAGCCACCAAGCAATGAACCCTAGAATCTCTCTAAATATAGACATTCACCATAAATACAATTCTATTTATAACACTCCCCCTTGAATGTCTATTCAACAGATAACGTGCCTCGTTAAAACCTTAACTAAAATAAAATCCAGTGGGAAAAAAATTCTAGAGAAGGAAAAAGAGTACACATATCTAATAATACGCCTTTTGGTTGCCTCGTTAAAAACCTTGCAAGGAAAACCCAGTGGGACAAAACCTTGTAAGGGAAAAAGAGTACAATGCGTATTAACTCCCCCTGATGAGAGCATCAATTAACATCCTTAAGCATTTGCATTCCAATCTTGTGCACCATCTTCAAAAGATCTTTGGTAGATATTTGATAAACAAATCAGCCATATTAACTTGAATGAATATATTGCACCTTGAAATCATCATTCTTGATAGAGATGGATTGTCTTCATATGATCTTGTTGGAATCGTCAGTTCAATATCTTCACATAGAGGTGAAAACTCTTGCTATCATATTATCATGCATATAGTTATAACAACATACATTTGTGCACAAATTGCATTGAGGATGTAGTACTTCATGACCATAAATTCTATATGCTTTTAGCAATTTAAATCCTTCAGAGATTGTTAAGTCATATAAGCCATATAATAGACTTTAGATGCATATCAAGTTTTCATGTCATGCTAGACATGTAAGATATCGAAAACTGATTGCACATACCATTGACTTTATACTTTCAAGTGTTTGAACTACATGCATGTTCAAAACTACATGTCTTTCGTATGAAACCAATTCTATTCGAAATTGTTTCACCACACTTAAGATCCTCATATATATTTAGCGGTATCATAGATGCCGTCGGCGAACATTTTATATCGGTTTCAACATTTTTAATAAAGACATAACATAGAGATCTCTTCATTCATTTCAGGTACCTAAACCTCTATTGAGATTTATGAAGCATTATGTCATGTGATCTTCTAGATCACTTGTCTCCTTTATTATGATCATTTTGATCATTTGCTCATCTTCTTTATCAAGAAGTTTATTTGAAACCGATTTGTCTATATGCTTTAAGCGTACTATAGACTTTGTCCTTCTAGGACTTATTCTAATAAGAGCATTTGCAATGAGAATATAGTTACTTTCTTTGGGTCAGCAAATGCGTCT
>NW_017686400.1:5572-6343 GCF_001879085.1 Nicotiana attenuata | reverse complement strand
ATTAGAATGGACTTATATCTATCGGACGCTTAAATTTTTTAAATTCCCTCAAAAAATTTCAGCCCTCATCCTTAGATGTATTACCACAAGTACTATTTCTATCTTGGTTAATGGTAACAAAACTAAAGAATTCACTCCCACAAGAGGTATTAGACAAGGGGACCCCATGTCACCTTACATATTCATACAATGCATGGATATGCTTTCAAAGAATATTAACAACCAAGTAGATACTAGTAATAGGGTGCCTATAAAGCTCAATCCTAGGTCCCCCCCTCCCCCTATCTCATTTGTTTTTTGCAGACGACCTAACCCTTATGGGTGAAGCCAACACAAAAATAATTACTACTATTTGCAAAAATATGGAGAGTTTTTGTTACATATCTGGTTTGAATATCAACAAAGAAAAATCAAAATTGATCATGTCAAAGAGTTGTAATCAACACAAGAGAGATCTGGCTACTAAGACTTTTGGGATAACCATTAGCAAGACCTTCGGTACATATCTAGGTTTCCCAATGCTAAACAACTACCCTAGGCACAAGGACTATCAGCCTTTACTTGATAAAATCCGAGCTAAATTAAACAATTGGAATGCTAGATGGTTAAGTATGGCGGGCAGGTGCACATTAATAGCATCGACCCTAAATACAATTCCAAATCACCTAATGCAAATAAGTTACCACCTACCAAAACCCTAAAAAAAATAGACAAAATCCAAAGAGATTTCCTATGGGGACGTACTAGGGAAAATAAAAAACTACACCTAAT
>NW_017686400.1:0-1330 GCF_001879085.1 Nicotiana attenuata | reverse complement strand
CTTTGTCCTTAATATTTACACAGCATTCATGAAGTTAAGGACACCATGTCCTTAATATTTACACAACGTGCATAAAGTTAAGGACACTATGTACTTAACATTTACACAATACACATGAAGTTAAGGACACCATGTCCTTAATATTTACACTGCACATATAAAGTTAATGACATGAGGTCCTAAAGTTTAACAACAGAAGGTGCAAATACAAGTTAAGGACATTATGTCCTTAACATTTACATTGCACACATAAAGTTAAGGACGCCATGTCCTTAACGTTTACACTGCACATATGAAATGAAGGACACGATGTCCTAAAGTTTAACAACGGAAGGTGCAAATACATGGCACGTTGTCCTTAATATTTACACAACATTTATGAAGTTAAGGATACCATGTCCTTAATATTTACTCAGCACCCATGTCTAGCACAGGGATATTTTCGTCCGGCAGATAAAAATTTATTAAGCACTAGCTAAAGAGTAAATACATTTTAAACAGTGGCTAAAAAGTAAAGACAACTCTAATTAGTTGTTAACTGTGCACTTCAGCAGTTTTGTCTTTGAAGAATCACCCTTTGTTAACCCTTTGTGCTGGTTTTCGAAGCATCCTAAGCCCAATCTAAATATATGTAAGACTAACGAAGTTGGGGCCAATATAAAACAACTGCCAGAAAATGGGTGAAGTGCACAAATAGCCGAATTTCAGGCCACGATTTAAGTCGTAGCCATTTTCATAAAATTATTTAAAGTGTGATAAGTTTAGAGTAGCTTATTAATATTTGGACAAAAAAATATTTATAATATGGGCGTGAACTTTGAACTCATGTGTTCAAAGTTTGTGCTGCTGCAAGAGAACTTCATATATGTGGGTCTGAAGTTTGCACTGCTACAAGCGGCTTTCAAACTCAAATATCTGAAGTTAATTTGCACTGTGTTTACCTCGAAAATACGAGTAACAATTAAACTTGGTTTTGTGATTTCAAAGATACGTGATTTAGTTCAATACCAATTAATAATCAAGTAATATGAAATAGAAACGAAAGATAGAAGTGAATCAAACCAATATTAGCCAACAGTAGTGGCCTCGAGAAGGTGACCTCGAGGTGGCTTAAGGTAGTAAGAACGATTAAGTAAGAGAGTCAAAATAAGAACAATTTAAGCTAAGGAACAGTTCTGATGAACAACAGGCAAAAGTAGAGAGTATATTCTTTGCTCAATAAAAAGATGATCTTACAAATGATTGAGGCCCCCCTTATATAGTGGGGGAACCCTAAATAAGAAATATTTCTATTTACAGTAGGGAATATTCTTGGTACAACTTTCTAACC
>NW_017686399.1:4503-6343 GCF_001879085.1 Nicotiana attenuata | reverse complement strand
TCTCGTTCACAGAGTGATTTTGCCCAATTTGGCTTTCTCAAGGCCTAATGGGTATTGAACAAAGCGGTTTATAAAAAGCTCAAGTTGGATTTTACTATCTCTAGGCTCAACATTTTTATTGGGCTTATCAATCTCTCCATTGAGCCTATTTCTTGTTAATTCCATACTAGAAAATAATAGTCTCTTTAGGGTGGCCTTTAAATAAAATGAGGCGCGCCACGCCAAACAAAACTCATAAATTGCGTGGCCTCTCTTTTAAAATTTATATTAAAGCACTTAGAATTCGGGGCGTGCCGTTTAACAAATATTCACGGCCTCCCGCAAAGATAATAACACGTTAGTCGCTTTAGGCGCGCTTTTTAATAATCTTACTTTCCTAAATACGGGTGTGCATTTCATGCAACCCAAATCCAAATCCCAAAACGTTGAATAAAAATGTGTCGAGGATACGGGTGCATTTCATGTGATGTGATCCAAAAACACGTTTTCAAACGACGTTCACTTTCTTAAAAAATTTAATTAAAAGCGGTTAAACAATTCTAAAATTGCACCATAGGCTAAACATGTATTAAAATCAGATTTTGCTTAATATAGCAGTTGAGCGACCGTGCTAGAACCACGGAACTCGGGAATGCCTAACACCTTCTCCCGGGTTAACAGAATTCCTTACCCGGATTTCTGGTTCGCGACTGTTAAACAGAGTCAAACCTTTTCCTCGATTCGGGATTCAAACCGGTGACTTGGGACACCATAAATCTCCCAGGCGACTCTGAATCTCTTAATAAAATGAATCCCGTTTTGATTGTCCTTTAATTGGAAAAACTCCCTTTATTATACCCTTCACGGGGTGTAGTAAGTGAAAAAGGAGGTGTGACAGCTCTGGCGACTCTGCTGGAGAAACAAACCTAGAATTTCGGTTCAGGGTTCAAGAATTCGAGCTAGTGCAATTGTTATATTTGGTTTTATTTGATTTTTCTACATGTTCCATGCTATATGTGCTAAATGTTTTACCGCTTTGATATTTGTTGAAATTGTATATAGAAACTGTCGCGAATCCCTTCCTCTTTTTGAGTCTTCTACATCATGGAGAAGGGTGCACTTCGTGTAGCTTCTCTTCTGTTTAGAGTCTTTTCCCATTTAGAACGAGGTTTGGATAAGTTGCAAAGCCGGCGGAGCTTCTGTATCCCCGGTACGCTGCCTCCCCCTCGGCTCGAGTTGTCCGCTCGGGTAAGCCAGGTCTAGACCAATAAACCTAGGGTTAAACCTAGAAGAGCAAAAACTCATGTCGGATCCCTAGTAGGACGCTTGTTTGCATCATGTGCATTTGACTTAGGGGACTCAACACAGGGGTTGGGTCCGTCTAGGACAGGTGACCTGAAATAAATTGACCATCCCGATGCATCTTACGTGCTACTTGCGCATTTATTTGCTCGGCTTTGCATGTTGATCGGCTTGTCTAAATGAGTGAATTATGAAAATAAGCAGTGTTAGGACTAAGTGAGGGTGACCATTTGTTGTGAAAAACCAAGCGCCCAAATAGTACAGAAATGCTGCCGGATTTTTGAAAAATGGAAAAACAAAAATATTTGAAAAAATAGAAAGGAAATTGTTGTTCACAATAGTTTTGATTTTAGCAAATCTCCCGAACTACGCCGGTTTGATTCTCACCGGATGTGAGATACGTAGGCAACCCTCATCGGGTCCAACCTCCCTTTTTGCAAAAATAGCCAAAAAATGTCAAAATTTTAATTTTTGTCATGAATAAGTCGGGTGATGCCATTCTTGTCTAAAATAAGCCGAATGTCCCTAAAAGGACGCCGGAAGGCCGTTTTTGCAAGAA
>NW_017686399.1:0-2899 GCF_001879085.1 Nicotiana attenuata | reverse complement strand
ATGAAAATAGATGCCAGGAATCGAGAAAGAAGTCTATCCGACGAGAGATTGATAAAAGGGTTAAAGAAGCAAGTCTTGGACTGCCAGGAAGAATTGGAGGAATCCGAGGGGAACATGGCGAGACTTCGATCACAATGGGCAAAGAAGAGTGAGGAAAGGGCCCAGTTTGTACAACAAATGAAGAGAAACTACGAGGGAACCATTGCTAACATGAAAAGGAAAATGAATACTCTTGAAGAAAAGGCCGCTCGGCGGGACAAAAAATTTCATGCCGAGAGGGAACAATGCTATGGGTTAATTGCCGAAATGGAAAAGGAAATGAAAGTGTTACAAGACCTTCACTTCCAGGATTCTCAGGTGCTAGAGGCTCGTACCCAACAGATAAGTCGGCTACTCCAAGAAAAGGGCCAAATCAGGGAAAGAATCAGAAACATCGCCAACTACATTGTCATGAAGTGTCAGGCTGGTGAGCGGATGGGCCGTACCACGTTCTTTGCCTCCGTGATGATATTTGTTCGCCAGGTCATGAATGAGCTGGATCAGTTGCAAAAGGGTCTCGCACGCAGGCCCGTGGCGATGCCGAGTGATGCCCCGTGGGCCCCAGGATTTGAAGCTTTGATGTATTCTTAGATAATCGAGTCTGTATTTTTTCTTTTGAGTCTGGTTTTTCTACTTTCCTTTTCCGAGAAAAGAAAAATAAATAGTCTAGTAGCTTTGTAATCGCAGTTGTTATTAATGAAAATTTGAAAATTCCCAAAAAAAAATTGTTTCTTTGTTTCTTTATGTTGGCATTTATTTGTAAGAACTACGCTCGGTCTGATTCACGCGGGGTCGTGATACGTAGGCAATCTTCATAGGATTCGACCGTAACTAAATGAAAAAGGGAAAAACAAGAAAAGAATGAAAGGAAAGAGGTAAAAAACAAGAAAGGAAAGAAAAACAAAAGAGAGAAACAGAAAACAAAAGAAAATAAGACACCAAATAAAAGCAAACAAGAGAAAATAAAAGGGGAGCAAAGGAAAGAAAAGAGCGGAAAAACAATTTTGAGGAAAGGAGCGAATAGGAACAAGGAAAAACAAAGGTAAGAGTGAAAAGAAAGAAAAGAAAAAGAAGAAAGAGAAAAGAGAAGAGAAAGTTTGCAATTGGCAAATAAAGAAAACGGAAAGCCGGGATGACGTATGCAACCAAGCAAAGGCATAATAGAAATGGTTAACTGCTTAGGTGCATTCACTCCTCAATGTGCGGTTATTTATCTGTTAATGCCCTAACCGCTAACAAAGTTGTTGCTGATGAGTCTAGGCAAGTGGTTAGTTGATTGGCATTCTGGCAACTCACTCCTGCAGCACCCGGTCAAAAAAAATAAGTTGATCATGGCCAACCAGGAACTTGACGCGAGTGTTATCGATCCTTCGAGAGAGGTGGAAGAGTTGGATGTTAATGTGATGAAAGAAGAGATGTATAAACTGAAACAACAGATGGCCGAGATGTATCAAGCATGGGCAAAAAAGGCACCCGATATCAACCAGAATCCATTGCCGGCCCATCATGAGACAAATATGATCGAGATAGTGCATAAGGGAGGGGAGCCTAAGAAGCCTTCAAAGACCGTCATGATGATTCGGTCCAGTGAGGTCGAGCCGGTTGAAAATTCAACAAGTGGAAAATCAATGATCAGGCTGGGCGGGACAAACAGTGAACCATCTGCGGTAGTCAAGAAAGGGTCCTCAAGTGAGGTTGCAACGAAACAAGAAAGGGCAAAAGTGGTTATGCCAGGAGTGTCGAACAAGCCTGTCATGATTGTGGAGGGTGCCCACACAGATCCTGTCATTGTCAAGCCAGGCGCTGGGAAGCGCCCAGTAACAACAGTTCCTAGTTCTGTGGTTGATCTTTATAAAGAGTTGATTGAAAGGTTCGAGAAGATGTTCGACGATGTGAACATGGTTGGAGAGGGTTCTAGCAAGGTGGATGTGCAATTTGTCGGGCCAAGTGCAAAGATTAACAATCGAGAAGTTACTCCTCTCCCTACTCGGAGGGAGTTTTGTTAGTCGGCTTTGATTTTGTTTCTATTTTTCTGGATTATTCCAGGGTTGCAATTCTGATTCTATGTTCCGTCCGTTTGGATGTGTTAAACCTTGTTATCTTTAATTTCAATGAAATGCAATTTCCCTTCTTCTTCACTCCTGATAGTTTTATTTTTGTTTTTCTTTTCTTTTTTGTACAGTTCTTTCTATGCTGGTTTCAATGACATGACATGCATGAGGAATCTTCGGCCCAGTTTTAAAAGCCAAGCTAATCCTGAAAAGTTGAAATTCCATCCCTTCGGATTGTCGCTGAAGCCGAAATTGATGATGATGAGTGGATCAGAACCCGCCTGAGCAATTGAGTTTGATCGATGGAAAAAGATTGGCAGCAGTGTGTCATGGCCAATTGTATCAACAGAGAATGGCAAGAGCATATAATGAGAAGGTGCGTCCACGGAAGTTCGAAGTGGGTCAACAAGTGTTGAGACGTATCTTTCCACATCAGGCTGAGGCCAAAGGCAAGTTCGCCCCAAATTGGCAGGGGCTGTTCATCGTGACAAGAGTGTTGTCCAATGGTGCTTTGTATTTAACAGACATAGAGGCAAGTGTGTTGAAATGACCATCAATTCCGATGCGGTCAAGAGATAGTATGTATGATTTTCTTTGGTTTAATTGTATTTGTTTGTACTTGGCACGTTTTGAAGATTGGAATGACGAAGGCATTTTATTCTGCTATCTAAACACTTTATCCTTTGTTACCCCTTTGAGCCTTATTTGTTTTCTTTCATACCCCTCTTTCGGAATCAGTAGCAAAGATCAGAAACACAAGCGTGAAAGATAAGTCAAGGAAAAGAGAAAAGAAAGAATAGAAACAGAGA
>NW_017686398.1:2227-6345 GCF_001879085.1 Nicotiana attenuata | reverse complement strand
CGTGTCATGACGTATAGACTGGTCAAACAGTCAAAGAACTAAGGTTGGTTAACAGATACGAGCAACAACAGATACGAGTAAATTAAATGGAGGGGGTGAGAGCAGTCATACAAGTAATTCAACGCTCGTACCTATTCAAGACATTTGAAACTCAAAGATAGTGAAGAATCAAAGGAATGAATCTAACAGCAAAAAGGAGCTCAGATACAGCATTTAATGAGTATTAATTATTGAAAACGTTAGAGAATATGTATTTAATGTATATGATTGCATAACGTAATATTTAAAGTCATTAATTGCCCATAATAGCATTATTATGACAAAGTTAAGGCTCGTATCCCAAAAGAGCTATAAAAAGGGAAGAAACAAACAATTGTAGAAAGGAGGTGATTATTGGAATATACTTTGATTTACCAGCTTTCATACTTGGTTACTCTAAAATTTCTTTCTTTATTTACTTTTTCGATTATCAGTAACCCGATTCTTCTAAATTCTAGTTTTGACTAAAATCCTATTTTTTGGTTAAACAAATTGGTTCCGTTACCGGGAATCTGATAATCAAGTATATCTCAACCTAATTTTCTTGATTGCATCAATCATGTCGAACAACAATGACAACACTCAAGGAAACCCAGAAATTCAAATAATCCAACAACTTCAGGGAGATTCCCCACGAGGCTCTCCACAAGGTTCTCCACGAGGCTCCCCACGGCGGTCTCGTGAAGGCACTCCTGATGGATCTCACACAGATGGACAGGCTCAATTCGAAAATGTTGAAACCATGAATGAGGCTCTGCAAAAACTTATTGCCTCTCAAGTCAATAACGCTCTTCAAGCTTTTGTTAGCCAATTACCTGCTGTTCCACCCACATCTACTCCAAACAACAACACTTTGGAGAATCCTCGTTCAGGATTGGTTAATTCAGGCAGCGGTGGAACCCCTAGTGAAACACAAGAGATAGACCCAGGTAATCCAGTTAACTCTGATTTACAAAATCTAGTACTAACCCTGCAGAAACAGCTTAAGGAGCAAAATGAACGCATAGAGCAAATACCTGGAGTACCGCCTGTGATCAAGGGAGTAGATATAGATAAATATTCCCAACAACCATAGAAGCCAAGTGCTGCTCCCCTCCCAATTCCAAAGAAGTTTAAAATGCCTGATATTCCAAAGTATGATGGTACATCAGATCCACGAGATCACGTTACTGCATTCACAACAGGTTTCAAGGGCAATGATTTGACTAAGCAAGAGATTGAGTCGGTCTTGGTCAAAAAAATTCGTTTGTTGAGCTCACTAAACGGGCCTTAACATGGTATTCTCTTTTACCTGAAAATTCTATAAATTCGTTTGCTGAGCTTGCAGATTTATTTATCAAAGCACACTCGGGAGCTCAAAAAGTTGAAAAGCGAATGGAAGATATCTTCAAAATCAAGCAAGGAGACTCAGAGTTGCTTAGAGAGTTCGTAGATAGATTTCAACGGGAAAGAATGACGCTGCCACGAGTACATGACAATTGGGCAGTTATAGCCTTTGCTAGTAATTTGAATGAGAAGAGTTTAGAAGCAACGAGGCGACTCAAAGAAAGCCTTCGAGAATTCCCAGCAACAACGTGGAATGATATCTACAACAGATACAGTACAAAGATGAGGATTGAAGAAGACATTATTTTACGACATAAAACAGAAGAAAAGGTAAGATCAAGGCGTGTGGAAAATGAAAAGAGATCCGGTAAAAACAGGTACGAGCCATACATGGGACCTGCGGGGAAAGACTCACGATCAAGGCAAGATAATCAAAGGTACGATCACAAACCTAGAAACAAGGAGTCAGGCTCCTCATCGAGGTTCGGAAATGACCGAAACACACGTGGGTCACGAGACGATGATGGAAGTCTAAAGGCAAGGTTCGGTGGTTACAACTTCAACGTAAGCACCTCTGAACTCGTGGCTGTTTTAAGAAGCATGGGAGATAAGGTACGATGGCCAAAGGAAATGCGATCAAATCCGAACAGACGAAACCCTGATCGTTGGTGCGAATTTCATAACGATCATGGGCATAAAACAGCAGATTGCAGGTTTCTACAAGGTGAAGTTGATCATTTGTAAAAACAGGGGTATCTTACTGAGTTGTTCAGTGAGAAAGGTAAACAAGCATACATGAAGAACAGACAGGAGCCTCCAAAACCACCTTCGCCCAAGAGAACTGTCAACTTTATAAGTGGAGGTGAAGAGATCAATGATGTATCATATAAAAAGGTTTCAAAAGTGACAATTACCCACGGGAAGCGGCCTCGACATGTACTGGAAGAAGAGAATGTTATATTCAACAACGCAGATGCCGAGGGACTCATAACTCCGCATAACGACGCACTGGTAATATCTTTACTTGTACATGATACTAACGTGAAACGAGTTTTGGTTGATCCAGGTAGTTCTGTAGAAATTGTTTTAATACGGGTATTGCGCGAGATGCAAGCGGAGGATAAATTAATTCGAAAGGCGCATACTTTGTCGGGATTTGATAACTCTAGTGTTATAACAAAAGGGGAGGCAATACTTACTACATTCGCAGAAAGCGTCGTTAAAGATACCAAATTTCAAGTGGTAGATATGGAAATGGCTTACAATATGATTCTTGGGAGGCCATGGATTCATGACATGGAAGCTGTTCCTTCAACTTTACATCAAGTTATTAAATTCCCATCTCCATGGGGAATATGCCAAATCAGAGGCGATCAACAAATATCTAGAAGCATCAATTCCATTGCAGATTCAACTGTTAAAGGTGAAGACAAATAGCAATTACAGAATTTAGGTGAGGGTAACACGGAGTCAACCTCACCTAAGCAAAAGCAATCAGATCTGGATTCAAGACTTGATACCATTCAAGAACCGGAGGAGAATGAGAACATCAAAACAACGATAGAAGAGCTAGAGGCCGTGGTGTTATTTATACATTGGCCCAAGAGAAAAGTGTACATAGGAGCTAATCTTAGCCCGGAGGTAAAACGTAAATTGATTGAATTTTTAAAAGCTAATGCGGACTGTTTTGCTTGGTCCCATTCTGACATGACAGGGATACCATCGGAAGTCATGACTCATAAGTTGAATGAAGATCCATCATATCCTCCCGTCAAGCAAAAGAAAAGAAAGCAAGGAACTTTCAAAAATAAGGTGATTCAAGAGGAAGTTCAAAAGTTGTTAAAAATTGGTTCAATTCGTGAGGTAAAATATCCTAACTGGTTAGCTAATACTGTTGTGGTTCCTAAGAAGAACGGTAAGTGGCGAGTCTGTGTAGATTACACAGACCTTAATAAAGCCTGTCCAAAAGATTCTTTTCCTTTACCGCACATAGATCAGTTAATTGATGCTACTGCAGGGCATGAGCTATTAAGTTTTTTAGATGCATATTCAGGCTATAATCAAATCAAGATGGATCCAGGAGATGAAGAAAAAACTTCTTTTATAACAGACAGGGGGACTTACTGTTACAAGGTAATGCCCTTCAGTCTTAAGAATGCAGGTGCAACGTATCAAAGGTTGGTCACCCAAATGTTTCAAGAACATTTAGGTAAAACCATGGAAGTATATATAGATGATATGCTAGTTAAGACTCAACATTCAGAAGATCATATATCGCACATATCTGATACGTTTAAAATTTTACGAAAATATAATATGAAGTTGAATCCAGAAAAATGTGCATTTGGTGTGGCATCAGGAAAATTTTTAGGTTTTCTTGTTTCTAACCGTGGTATTGAAGTGAATCCTGCACAGATTAAGGCCATTGAAGAAATTCCTGATATACTTTCCAACAAGAAAGAGGTTCAAAGACTAACAGGAAGAATCACAGCTTTGGGAAGGTTCATTTCTAAATCATCGGAAAAATGTTTTAAATTCTTCTCGGCTCTTAAGAAGCAGGATCATTTTGAATGGGATGAGGAGTGTCAACAAGCACTTAGGGATTTGAAAAGATACTTGTCAAATCCACCTTTGCTAGCAAAACCCAAGGCTGGGGAGAAACTTTTCATCTACCTTGCTGTTTCAGAAGTTGCGGTAAGCGCGGTTTTGGTTCGAGAAGAGCAGGGTAAACAATCTCATATCTATTATGTTAG
>NW_017686398.1:0-747 GCF_001879085.1 Nicotiana attenuata | reverse complement strand
ATTTATCGGAGGTCAAGTCACTGAGTTTTTTTGAGAGTTGGCAAATTAAGAGAATCACATCTACACCTTATCACCCAGTAGGCAATGGGCAAGCAGAATCAAAGAACAAAGTCATAATCAATAATTTGAAGAAACGTTTAGAGGAATCAAAGGGTAATTGGCCTGAAGTGTTACCCGGAGTTTTATGGGCATATCACACGACAACAAAGACGAGCACAGGTGAAACTCCTTTCTCTTTAGTTTATGGAGCTGAAGCATTAATCCCAGTTGAAATAGGAAAACCGAGTACAAGATTCTCACAAGCAACACAAGAGTCTAATGATGAAGAGATGCGGGTCAATTTGGATCTACTGGAAGGCAAGAGAGAAGCCGCATTAATAAGAATGGCAGCACAAAAGCAGGTGATCGAACGATATTACAACAGGAAAGCACAACTGCGATACTTCAAAACTGGGGACTTCGTGCTTAAAAAAGTTTTTCAATCTACAAAGGTGGCCAACGCGGGTAAACTAAGTCCAACCTGGGAAGGACCCTACAGAGTTCGAGATATTGCAGGAAAAGGAGCGTACGAGTTGGAAACAATGGACGGGAAGGTGCTTCCTTCGCATTGGAATGCAATTCATTTGAAGAGATATTACTTCTAAGGAAAACCCCACGGTCAGGTATCACCATGTTAAATTATCTTTGTTTTTGAATTGTTAAAATTTTACTAACGTATTTTAGATGATAGGCTAAAACGCTAACCGT
>NW_017686397.1:2323-6345 GCF_001879085.1 Nicotiana attenuata | reverse complement strand
TTCACGCGTTCGCGAAGGGCAGTCCTTGGGCCTTCAAATTCTTCTTCTTCGCGTTCGCGGACGCGTTGTCGCGTTCGCGATGAGTAACTGAACACCTTCACTTTTCCTTCTTCACGAACGCGATGCTTCTTCCGCGTTCGCAATGACCAATTTTCTGGGCAGACAGATTAAATTCCAATTTCGAGGGTTTCACCATTGTTATCACATTTTTGACTTCTAGAGCTCGGTTCTTGACGATTTTTGAAGGGATTTTCACCTGGTCGACTTGGGTAAGTGCTTCTCACTCGATTTAGACCAATTTCCATGAATTTTCTCTTAATTTTCTCCTTTAATTTCAGATTTTTAATGAAAAATGGGTAGAACTTCATAGACCGAATTATTGAGTTTTGAGGGGGTGTATGACCTCCGATTTGGGAGATTTTTATATGGTTAGACTCGTGAGAGGACGAGGGTTCTGAAAATGTAAAAATTATCCGATTCTGAGGCGTTGGCCTGAGGGGAGTTTTGGTCATTTTGCCTAATTTCACGCTTTAGCTTTGAATTAAATAGTA
Source organism: Nicotiana attenuata (assembly GCF_001879085.1). Classification (NCBI taxonomy): domain Eukaryota; kingdom Viridiplantae; phylum Streptophyta; class Magnoliopsida; order Solanales; family Solanaceae; genus Nicotiana; species Nicotiana attenuata. Next base: position 5,794 of record NW_017686397.1, on the reverse strand, counting down.
GAATCAGTTGCTTGAGATGTTATTTACAATGTGTGATTTAACTAAATAGATTTGGGCCATTTGGAGTCGAGTACTCGTGGAAAGAACGTGGTTGCTAGTTGATTTTAGCCGGTTCGAGGTAAGTATCTTGCCTAACCTTGTGTGGGGGACTTCCCCTTAGATTTGAGTCTTCTTTGTTGATTGTATTCCCTGTACGCGAGGTGACGAGTGCGTGCTCGGATTTATTTGTGGAAAGTTGCCCCTTCTAGGCTCTTAGGTCCTTGTAATCACCGAATATAAAGTTGTTCTTGATACGATTGAGTTCCCTGTTATTAGTTTCACCTCTACACGACTTACTTGGAATTTATCTGCCCTTTTTGGTTATTCTTGTTGCCTAAATGACTTTTACTTGTTTAACTGTAGACATTTGCCCTTCTATAGTCACATTATCATTCCTAACTGCTTGTCTTTATCTGGAAAGCATTATTTCTATCTCTCGTGTAATTAATTGGTCTTAATTGGAAAGAAGTTAGATATCCTATGTTTAGTTGATACTTCCTTAATTGTAATTATTTGATTCATGTAACTTCCTTGTTGTAGAACTGAGTATTATGGAATCGTTGTTTCGTATTATTTCTCCCTTGTTGAGTTGTTCTTATTGCGCTTAGTATTTTCCTGTTACAGTTATTCCTTGTACGTTAGTTGTACCGTCTTTTGGTGAACGGGATCTTTTGAGTTGATTCTCTTGCTTTGTTCCTGTATATATTGTCATTTATTGATATTGTGATGCACGAGGTTTCTGCCTCGCGGTTGTTGATATTGTGATGCACGAGGTTTCTGCCGTGCAATTGTTGATATTGTGATGCATGAGGGTTCTGCCGTGCGGTTATTGGTACCGTGATGCATGAGGTTTCTGCCGTGCGGTTGTTGTTGAAGGGTTGCACGAGGTCTTTGCCGTGCTATTGTTGTTATTGATGTTTTGCACATGCGGCATAATAAGGCGGGATATGTTATATGCTTATATGTGGGTTGCGCACGTGGCGTAATAAGGTGGGCTATGTCAGGGGTCGATTGTAAAGAATTGTGACGGCCTGTGGAGGCATTCTTATTTGTTTAATATTGTGATTGTGGGTTGCTTACCTGTATGAGCTTTATCTCTTGGAAGTTGTGAGGAAATATCGTACGAGCAGTCCGTTCTCCTTTTCATGCTTACTAGCTGGTAGAATTTTGTTAGAAAATATTTGCACAGGCATACACGTAGCTAAATACTCCTATTAGAGGTGATTTGCTCCTAATTTTTGCTAGGGGTGGAGGTACGCCCTCGTTTATCCATTATGTTTGTGAGAGCGGCCCTAGTTAGCCAGTTAGTTGTCAGCATGACCATGGGATTGATGGGGCACAGGATGCCTAGTGTTAGGTTTCAGATGCCGTGTCTTCGAGAGTTATGGTTTGTTCGAGACTTGGTGAAATTGTGGAAAGAGTTGAGTAAGACCTTTGTGAGCATAATTGTAGGATATGAGTTATTGGCTTGTTTTCCCCTTGCTGTGCTATGACTTTAGGATGGGGTTGTGATTGTGCCGTCATTTCGTATCATCATTTATTATATTCTCGTTGTTACTTGTTGTATTTTCCCCTTATTGTGAATTGTAGCATTTTGGGTCATTCATGCAGCCTTTACATAATTATATGTCGTTTCCATTACTCCTATGATTATACTGTTTATTGACCGGTAGGTGCCTCGACTGTTCCTCGTCACTACTCCACCGAGGTTAGTCTTGATACTTACTGGGCACCGCCGTGGTGTGCTCATGCTACTCTTCTGCACATTTTTGTTGTGCAGATACAGGTACTTCCGCTCAGTTCTGTCAGCCTTGGAAGGAGGCGTATCGGTAGAGACTTTGAGGTATATCTGCTACGTCCACAGACCGAAGAGTCCCTTTCCAGCTTTCTGTAATAAGTATAGCTCTTTCAGTATTTCTCCTTTGTATAGATATTCTTGAGTCAGAGCCTCTTATGTATCCCTTAGCTTGTGATTTGTGGGTTTCCGGGTTTTGGGAATGTTGTTAGCTTTGAGAATTGTTGTGGTATGTGTCGAGCGGCACCTTAAACACCGTTTTATTTTACTAGTTCAGTTTTATTGCAATTATGGTTTATCTTCCGCATTGTTAGGCTTACCTAGTTGTAGGAACTAGGTGCCGTCACGACTTGTTCACGGAGGGCGAACTGGGGTCGTGACAAGTTGGTATCAAAGCTCTAGGTTCATAGGAGTCACATATCACAAGTCAGTTTATTAGAGTCTCGTGGATCGGTACGGAGACGTCTGTACTTATCTGCGAGAGGCTATGTAACCGTTAGGAAAAATTCCACTTCATTTGATTTCCCTGTCGTGCGAGATTTTTGACATCTACAATCCTAAACCTCTGTCTTCTACTCTCTCACAGATGGTGAGGACACGTACTACCCGAGGTGATCAGGCACCCGCGCCCCCTGCTGCAGCCGTCGGAGATCGTGGCCGGGTAGAGTTCGAGGATGCGCACGTGGTACAGCGAGAGTACCTGCGCGAACTGCCGCTGAGGTACCACCATCAGATCCAGCTGGAGCCCAGGCACCTGACACGCCTACTGCTACTACTACTCCATTCCTTCAGGAGACTTTGGCACAGTTCATGAGTATGTACACCATTTTGGCTCAAGCAGGATTGCTTCCCCTTGCTGCAGCCACATCCCAGGCCGGGGGAGGAGCACAGACTCCCGCCGCCCGCACTCCTGAGCAGCGAGCGCATGTTGAGCAGGTCCCAGAGATTATTCCTGCGCCGCCTGCGGTACCAGTTCAGCCCGAGAGCATGGCAGTGGCTTCCGAGCAGGAGCAGATGAGACTAGAGAGGTTCAAAAAGTATGATCCTCCGGTGTTCAGTGGATTAGCATTAGGCGATGCCTTGGGGTTTCTTGATGAGTGTTCCGTATTCTCCGTACTATGGGTACCTCTGGATCGAGCGAGGTTTCTTTCACTACTTTTCAGCTTCGAGGAGCCGCCTATGATTGGTGGCACACCTATGAGTTAGACAGCTCAGACGAGGCAGCTTTACTGACTTGGACCCGGTTTTCAGATATGTTTCTGAGAGAGTTTGTTCCTCAGAGCCTCAGGGATGCATGGCGCGCGAAGTTTGAGTATTTGCGCCAGGGTGCTATGAGCGTCTCGGAGTATGCTGTCCGTTACACCAGTTTGGCTAGACACGCCTCAGCCTTGGTTTCTACTGTTCGCGAGAAGGTTCGTCGGTTCATTGAGGGGCTCATTCCTAGCATCAGGTCCAGCATGGCCCGTGAGTTGGAAATGGATATTCCGTATCAGCAGGTGGTGAATATTGCTAGGAGGATAGAGGGTATGCATGCTAAAGAGAGAGAGGGCAGGCAGGGTCATGAGGGAGAGAGCAACCGAGATCAGGAGAGAGAGCTTGAGGAGGCGAGGAGGCCTCGTAGGCCGGTGAGATATACT
>NW_017686397.1:0-725 GCF_001879085.1 Nicotiana attenuata | reverse complement strand
GGTTTTGTAAGAGGAGATTGTTGGGTAACGTTTCGTTTAACCCTTTTACGTTATATTTCATCATTTTGAGTTTAAATCCATCATTAAGATTCGAACTTGGGATCAAAATTTGAAGAATATGGTTAAAACTTCTTAGAACAAACTATTGGGTTTTGAGTGAGCATTTGACCTCCGATTGGGGAGATTTTTATATGGTTAGACTCGTGAGAGTACGAGGGTCCTGAAAATGTAAAAATTATTCGATTCAGAGGCATTGGCCTGAAGGGCATTTGGTCATTTCACCTAATTTCACGCCGTAGCATTGAATTAAATAGTAGAATCAGTTGCTTGAGATGTTATTTACAATGTGTGATTTAATTGAATAGATTTGGGCCATTTGGAGTTGAGTACTCGTGGAAAGAACGTGGTTGCTAGTTGATTTTAGCCGGTTCGAGGTAAGTATCTTGCCTAACCTTGTGTGGGGGACTTCCCCTTAGATTTGAGTCTTCTTTGTTGATTGCCAACATACTTGTTACGTATCTATTTGTAACCCTTATGTGTGAAGTTATGTGTATACTTATTTGCATTAAAGTCACAACATAGCATGGTCGGGAACCACACTAGTGGATCTTGAGGGGTGCCTAACACCTTTCCCTCGAGATAATTTCTAGCCCTTACCCGAACTCTAGTTTTCAAACTCAAAACTCTCAGTGTCCTAATGCACTTAATCATTAGGTGGCGACTCT
>NW_017686396.1:5530-6345 GCF_001879085.1 Nicotiana attenuata | reverse complement strand
GAACCCCCCAATTGCGGAAACTTGATCGCAAAAAGCAACCACTGACCAACTCTGTTGAACGTCGCAAAATGTGAACATAAAAATCTCACAAATGCAAAAGCCGGGCAACCTCACAAAAACGNTAAGAGGGTCACAAATTCGGAAAAATCAATGCTAGGTGCCATCGCAGATGCGAAATCAATAGTGCCACCCAACCTCACAAATGCGTAAAACCTCCTCGCAAATGCGAACAAGATCTTGCATTTGCGAGACCTGAAGCACCAGAACAATACCAACAAATTAAAACTCTTCCAAACACTCTGAAACGCGTCTGAAACCCACCCGAGCCCCCGGGGCTCCACACCAAACATCCACACAAGTGCATAAACATCATAGAAACTCGCCCCCGCGATCAAAATACCAAAATAACATCTAGAAATACGAAATCTTACTATTGGTTGAAGTCTCCAACACATTTAATATCACTGCTATGTCTAAATAATTTAAATGAAGTATTACCCAACATGATATAATAAAGAGTAAACAACAGATATCTTACCATATCATGAGTTCTCCAAGTGTTAATAAGAAGGAAGGTCTGTATTTGAGAATGAATAGAACACGCACGAACTTTGCGCGGCCGCGCTGGTCAAACCAAGGCTGAGGACCCTCTGAATCTGGCCACGCGGACCGCGCGGACTGCACCGCAGCCGCGTGGCTTCCAGCGCGGACCGCGCGAAAATGACCGCGGCCGCGCTGGGGCCTGCAACACTGCAACATCTGATACTTTAAGCCTAAGGCCTCCCGGGACCTACTCAAAACTCACCCGAGCCCTC
>NW_017686396.1:0-1441 GCF_001879085.1 Nicotiana attenuata | reverse complement strand
ATTACCATTTCCACGGTAAACAGTTTGGCGCCCATTGTGGGGCTAAAAATAATAGTGATTATTTTCTTGCTGGTTTACTACATAACACAAGTTATCTTTTACACTTTTTCTTGTCCAAGAATCCTTGATTTCAGGTCAAAATGTCTAACTCAGTAAACGCACATGACAACAGCGGTCTTGAAGACCATGGAGAGAATGGTGTAGCTATTCCAGGTATTGGTGTACCACCACAAAACCCTGAGGTTGCACCAAAACCAATTCCTGTCGATATCGTCTCGCGGAACGCTCAACGCGTCGACATAAGCTCCCACACCAGCAGGAGTATACGCCAAAAAAACCAACAAGAAGCCCAAAAAACCCCGTCTTAGGAGGAACAAGGGGTTAGCCTTCACATCATCTTCGAAATGTTGCAGGCATAGCAGCTAGCGATTGCTCAACTGCAAAGCCACCAAAAAACTCCAAGCACAGCAGCACCAGAAATGGCTCCCCAAGCCGAACAGGTACCAGAAAGATCAAGCAATAACGGGTCAGCAGCCGACCCCATCATCATAAAAATGCTCGAGGACCTTACATAGAGGATCGAGTCGGGCGAGAAGAAGGTAGAAACCAATGACAAGAAGGTAGAGACCTACAACTCTAGGGTCGATCGAATTCCGGGCGCACCCCCGATCCTAAAGGGTGTCGATTCGAAGAAGTTCATACAAAAGCTGTTCCCTAAAAATGCGGCTCCAAAACCCATTCTGAAGAAATTTAGAATGCCCGATCCACTGAAATACAACGGAACCTCGAACCCCAACGAGCATGTCACCACTTACACTTGTGCAGTAAAGGGCAAAGACCTAAAGGATGACGAGATTGAGTCCGTCCGACTAAAGAAGTTCGGAGAAACACTTTCGAAGGGGGACATAATGTGGTACCACAACCTCGCTCCGAATCCAATAGACTCATTAGCCATGCTGGCAGATTTTTACATAAAGGCACATGTCGATGCCATCAAGGTGGCTACAAGGAAATCTGATGTCTGCAAAATCAAACAAAGAGAAATTTATTCGAGGATCTAGATGTACACATGATAATTCATTCCACGTAACTTTTTCTCAAATGTTTATCATGTCTCCCCCTCATGTTAGAAAAGCTAACTTTCTTCCTCAATTTTGGAAACACACCTTTGTGTGGTATGATGTTAATCAATATAGACACCGCACATAAATACTAATAAGATGAAATTATTTGGTTCCTGACCATGAACCACTTATGAGGGGAGAAAATAATATACTTTGGTGTATAACGTATATCAAACCGATATAGATAACTTTGTTCTTATAAGCAATTGTTTAGCTATTAAGTAGAGGGACTTAATAAATCATTTTGCTAAACCAACTGTGATGTAAACCAACTTATCAAGATGAACTTCTTGAATAGAAAATCTGGAAATTATGCT
>NW_017686395.1:3464-6345 GCF_001879085.1 Nicotiana attenuata | reverse complement strand
AATTTAAACCAATATACTTCCTATAATGGCAGCTTTACATTTGCTAGTCAATTTCAAACCATAGAAAAACCCCAACAAAATAACAACAACTAATAACCACCAACAACAACAAACAACCAACAACAACAATTAACCAACAACTTATAGCCACAACTACAACAACAACTACTAAAATATTCAATAACAAAATAACAATATAATCATCATTCAAATAACCAACAACAACAAAATATTGACAAGTTCAAAACTTTGTTTAACAATACACAACATTCAATGAGATTTTTTATGTAGCATCATCTCCATTTTCAGTCCTAGGACCTTCATCGCCGGCACGTGGGGAAGGAGGAGGAGACCGGGGAATGGGGAAAGCACCACTAGCAAGAAGATTGGCCAACTGACCTTGAAGGAGATCAAATTATCCGGTCCTCCTTTCTAGTTGAACTTGAAGGGTATCAAATTGTTCGTCCCTCCTTTCTAGCTGAATTTGAAGGGTATCAAATCTCTTCTTTTCTCTAGCCTTGGTCTCTTCAAGCTCTGCACTCAGCTTTGCGATCTTCTGTTCCATAGACGATATAGTCGAACTATCAATCGCCTCGCCCTGGGCGGAAGTCCCTATACCTTGCAATCCAGCCCTGTAGCGCCGAAACAATTTATCTGAAAGGCCGTATGCTATCCCCTTTTTAGGACCACCGACAATATCCAACCATGTCCTCTCCTCTTCTTCGTCTGAAATGGGCGGTCGCTCACCTTGCTCATTTGATGGCAAGCTCTGAGTGTACTCCTCCAAATTGATCTTGTAGCGACCCTTTATTTAGAAGATAGAAAATTACTAACTATATAATATTATAAACATTTATAGTAGTTATGAAACTTACATGTGTAATCTCCGCCCGGTCCTCGACCCATCTAGTTGGATCTGTCGGTGCCTTCTTCTTCCGGATGTGAGTCTCCATGAAGAACTCATCATGACTCATCTTCCTCCCCAATTTTTTTCCTACAAATATAATAAAACGTGTTAACGAAATTAACATATATAAATATAGTTCGATAAAAATAGACCAAAATATTCATTTTCTGGATATGTTGGATTTTTAAGGGCAAAACATTCACTCTCATATAATATTAGTCTTACATCTGTTCAATAAAACTTATTTTTTACTTTGGCAAGTATATATATTCTTTTATCACATGACACTCTAGTGACACTTCTCTATTTCAATGTATTTAGCTATTTTAATTTTATGCGTAAAATCTTCTTATATCACACTGCTAACAAGGAATTAACAGCTAATTTTGGAGAGTCGTACAGCTAATATGACCTGCTACTGGTGAATTCAAAAACAATGCAATTACATATTGGCTATAGCTAGTGGATGAATTTATTTCTCTCCTGCGCAACAGTTGAAGATTTTCTCCGAGGAAGTGCAAAGCTCCAACAAGATCAACTACTACAATAAACACCTAATCTCACTTAGAATACGCAAATTGGACAATTTTTCTTGAGACTGTGGCCTTTGGAAATTAACAAGAAACTCCCTACCTCCTATCTTGAGTTATGAATTATTTTGGTTGCAGCATTACCTGTACTGTAACACTGCCGAAACCAGGGAAGATCTAAAGCCAATCATGCCATAATTCAATTGACTTTTGTAATTCCCTAGATACAACTATCCATTATGGCTCGGTTCATGCATCAAGAACAGTGGAAAGCTAAAATCTAGTAAAAACAAATAGAAGGAAAAAAAATAAGTGCTAAGAATGATCAAGTAGCACTAATTGTAGCAGGCCCTTATGAAGTATGAACTGCGACGAGTAATGTTGAGTGGTGGTTGAGAAGGAAGCAGTAGTAGGAAGCTGTAGCTATACTCGCATTTTGTTGTAAAAGCAGAGTGCAATTTAAGAGATAGGAATTTTAAGTAACTAGATCCTTGAGAGAAACATAGAATAAAAAATACAACATGAAGCTGCAGGTGACAAGCTTCTGTGGTGAAAGAGTTTAAACATATTATAGGTCTCGAGCAATATGAAAACAGACACATCACAAGCTTTTGTGTTTTTCACTCCTATCACATAAAGAACTATCTCAACTCCTATTTGATGAATATAAAACGTGAAAAACCTGCAGTTTAAAACAAGAACAGATTTGGGCCATGCAACCTCAAGTATAAGTGAATGACTTTAGCGTGACTTATACTAGTTTTTTGAAGTCTGAGCCACAAAGGCCAAATATCTAGTTCATTTGCACGACAACTAACAGAAAAACCAAGGGTCAATTCGGTGACTACTCCAACGGACTGCTAAATGACTAATATCCTAGACCACAAAAGTTTATAACCTCATCTCCTACAAACTAATGCCACAAATCTTTTGACTTTGTTCCTTGAAGAAAAATGCATCGTAATGCCAGTTTAGTCAGAAAATTACGAATTAATCTCTTTCATGCTATACAAATCAGTTAACTTCAAACATGGAACAATTAAGGATGAGAACAAACAAATTGAGCAAGTATCCAATGCCTATAAATAGACTTCTTCTTTGTATTGGGGAAAATTTGTATTCATATATATGATGACGTGTCCTGACGCGTGGAATGGATAATAAGTTATGATTTGCCACGGTTCAAGAATTACAAACAGGTACGGGTAGAAAGAGGCACGAGACGAGAGGCTCAGCGCCCCGTTCCTGTTTAAGCTTATTTACATACGAGCAATGAGAAGAATGAACCTGGCTAAAGAAAAAGATGCAAATACGGCATTTGAAGGGTATTAAATGCTAGAGCCGTTAAGGAATATATACATTCAATGTAATGATTATGTAACGTAACATTTAATGTCATTAATCACTCATAATAGCCTCATTATGGCTTAGGCATAACGTGCAT
>NW_017686395.1:0-753 GCF_001879085.1 Nicotiana attenuata | reverse complement strand
GAAGTGAATCCTGCACAGTATTAAAGCCTATCGAAGAAATCCCTGATATAACTTTCAAACAAAAAAGAGGTTCAAAGATTAACAGGGAGAACCGTACAGCTTTGGGAAGGTTCATTTACTAAATCATCGGAAAAATGTTTCAAATTTTTCAAGGCTCTTAAGAAGCAGGATCATTTTGAATGGGATGAGGAGTGTCAACAAGCACTTAGGGATTTAGAAAACATAACTTGTCAAATCCACCTCTGCTAGCAAAACCAAGGCTGGGGAGAAACTTTTCGTCTACCTTGCTGTTTCAGAAGTTGCGGTAAGCGCGGTTTTGGTTCGAGAAGAGCAGGGTAAACAATCTCCTATCTATTATGTTAGTAAATCGTTGTTAGATGCAGAGACACGGTATCCACAATTGGAAAAACTAGCACTTTCTCTAATCATGGCATCTAGGAAGTTAAGACCATATTTTCAATGTCATCCCATTGTTGTAGTGACTGCATGCCCCTACGTAATATGTTGCATAAATATGAATTGTCAGGGAGGTTAGCTAAATGGGCCATAGAGCTACGTGAATATGAAATCACGTACTTACCTAGAACAGCAATAAAATCACAGATTTTAGCTGATTTTGTGGCTGACTTTAGCCAAGGGATGCAACTAGAAGCAGAAAAAGAAGTACAAGTACTTAATGGGGCTAATCCAGGAACATGGACCTTATTTACTGATGGCTCATCTAACGTAAAAGGTGCAGGATTAGGAATTGTT
>NW_017686394.1:5377-6346 GCF_001879085.1 Nicotiana attenuata | reverse complement strand
TGAAGTGTTATTATCTCTGCATTGTAATTAGCCTTTCAAAGGATTGATGTGTATTCACTGATCTAATGTTCTAAATTAATGTAATCATCATTAATTGGTAGATTTAGATATTTTCCTTCTTGTTTGAACTCCTGTACCAGAGACCAGAACATTAGAAGATTCTTTTTGCTGCTTCTTCTACCTCTGCCTGCAGATTTTGCTCTATCCATATGCCTAGGAAATAAGTCACCCTGTCGAGCAACATTCTTGAAAATCTGAGCTGTGGATTCCTCATCCATGTCTCTTCCTTTTCCTTCTCCATTCTCTTCATTAACTACTGCTGGAGATTGTTTGACTAGTTGAGCTTTAACATGTTTAGGAACTACTGCCCTGCTAGTAAATTCCTTAGCCATATTTTGCTCTATCCATATGCCTAGGAGATAAGTCACCCTGTTGAGCAACATTCCTGAAAATTTGAGCTGTTGATTCCTCATCCATGTCTCTTCCTTTTCCTTCTCCATTCTCTTCATTAACTAACGCTGGAGATTGTTTGACTAGTTGAGCTTTAACATGTTTCCTTTCACATTCCGTAGATAAAAACTGGTCGTGATCAAAGGGTTCCTCTTGTTCAGCTTCGGGGAAATGTTCTTGCTTAATTTCATTGTATTCCGGATCGATTTTATGCCCAAACTACCTACAAAATAGACCAACAATATTAAAAGCTCATATAGACACATAAAACAATGTATTAGGAAGTATTTAAGTCAAAGAAATGGGCAAAAAGGGTTCCGGGCAGAGCTGTGCAAAGCTAATGTTTTTTGCCATTTTGGGGACTGGCAGGTTTTGCTCTTCGCATTCGCGTAAGGTCCATTGCGTTCGCGAAGGGCAAAAACTTTTTGCCCAGAAATAGACCTTCGCGTTCGCGAAGGTCATCTTCATCGCCCAGACCTCTTTTCTTTCTAGGCATTTAAAAAACTTTGTGTGCCCTCT
>NW_017686394.1:0-5008 GCF_001879085.1 Nicotiana attenuata | reverse complement strand
TTTTTTTTTGGGGTTCAAGGAGTAGGAAGAACTGTTCTTGAGCAAAGAGAGGGATTAAACGTTGATTTCTAGTATTTTGATATTTTAAACTTACATGAGTCTTGCATTTGCGAGGGATCTATCGCCTTTGTGAAGGGTCAAATGTTGACCAAACAGCCGCAAACGCGACATATGTATCGCAAACGCATAGGCTTAAAAATTTATTACCCTTCACGATCGCAAAGTTCCACTACGAACGCGAAGCAATGCTTCTGTAATTTCCCAGCAGCTACTGGTTTTTGGCTGTCTGGTCATCCCGACTTGCTCAAATCAACTCCAAAAGTTCTAAAAATTGGCAGAGTAGTCAAAAACAATATACTGAGCTATTCTAAAAAAGAAAACTTGAAAAAGACTAAAAATTTTGAACACGATGAGTGTGTGCTTGGCCAATGTGCGACCACATTTTTAGTCGCATAACTGTTATGCTATCCGCATAATTGGCATTCCACCGCATTTTTGAAAGATCATAGTTTACGAGCTTCTGACTCATTCCGCGACCCATATACGGTCCGCATAACCAATTTTTCTTCACTTTCCCTGCATTCTAAGACACACACACATCAAAATATTCAACAAAGCAACTAACCTACAAAAATAAAAATCTAACAACAATATTTGAAAATGATGGGTTGCCTCCCACCAAGCACCGCATTTGACGTCATGGCACGACGCGCATCAACTTTATCACTTTTCTCTCCACTTGGAAGATATGAATTGGGCACCTAACTTGGAATCAAGTTTGTGACCACGAGCGATGGGGGTGATGAGTAGATGATCAAGCCAAACATCAAATTCTTCATTTTGCATTTATTGTCTTTCTTTTGAGGAATGTCATTTTGTGTTCTTGAATTTTCAAATTTCAAGATGTATGGCTCTTGTCTGTCTTCTTTGCAGTCCCGCATGGATTCACATGGTTCAATTCCCATATCACCATACAAGTCCAAAGTTGAGAAGTGCTTGGAATGAGATATCAAGCCTCTATTTTTCTTTTCTTTTCGGACTTTGACATCCTCTTGGTCACCCGAATTAGAGTCATTGTTATAGAAAATCCACTAGGCGAGGTGCCTTGGTATAGTTTTTATATATATTTAAAATGAAAACAAAAATAAAGTAATGTAATGTCTTACATGTGTAGCTAATAAGACTTTGGCGATTACATAGCCCCTAATACCAAGATTGAGCAAAGGATAATCAAATTTGGTAGTACATTTTGAACTAAAAACAGACTGGTATGTGTAAAAATACTCATGAGTAAAAACTAGCCCTATGATTGCAATGACTGCATGAATTATCCACACTGCCAGCAAAGTAACCTGGGCAGTATTCCTCGCTTTGTGTGAGAACCTTTTTGCTCAAGTTGCAGTGGCAAGTAGCTCAAGAAAACTCGACCCATCTGTCCTCCATGCTATACATAGGCAGCAGAAAACCATAGTAGTAAACCTGATATCCTGTAGTCACACGTGCATAAAGGCTTTTGACTCCTGTTACTTGCAATAGTTGTCCTCCAAATTGCGTAACTGTTCCTTGGTTGTAAATTTGATGTCTCAACATATACACAGAGGTATAATGTCCCCAAGTACATATATAGCTGATAGTTCTCCCACAGTAAATCTAGTGTGGACGCATTCATCCTATCTTCTAGTGTCCAGTAAATATGCACAAAGGTGAGCATGCTTTGTTTGGTGTGAAAATCGTGTGATCTCCAGCAGTAATCTAATGAAATCTTTGTTTGGAACCATTCCTGGGATGTAATATTACTGTAATGCATTGGGGATTTACTCCAAAATGCAATCCTTGACCCTGTTTTTGACTGCCAAGAATCCCAGTCAAACATATATGACATGATTGTCACGATTAATCTCTAGGCATTCTTGTGTTATAACTCCAGTACTGTGAATTCTTTGCTTGTAACTTCATGGTGAAGTTACTGAAGTTCAGATTTCAATGACTGTAGGCCGACCCTAGTATACTAGAGTTCCTCTTTGCTTCCATGCTTATGCCTACTACTAGTACTCCTTCAGGGGAATGAGCACTAGGTGCTAATACCACCCATTGAATTTGTATCAAATAGTAAGGCATGGATACAGTAATATTTCCTACAAAAAAAACAAGCAGAGTTAGTCAAAAACAGAATCATCACCCTCTCCTCTGTACAGATTTGAGGATGATGATCATGACTGCTTCCCCTTCTTCCTACACTCCTATCCTACATTCCTCCTAATTCTTTGCAACCTTCACTCTCAAATAGGTATATTGTAATTTATCATCATTCATCAATCTTCGACCTTGTACCTCCAATTGTGTGAAACAGTCATCCTCAAAATTACCTCTATCTAAAGCAAAGTTGGCTAAGTAATCAGCCAGTTTATTACCATCTCTCATAATATGTGATATCCTTATGTTGCATCTCCCCGTAATTTCTTTGATCTCCTCTACCTATGTTGCAATTATCCATGGTTTAGACTAAATTCGCTCCACCACATTCTTCAACATCATGGAATCAGTTTGGAGCATAATGTGTGTGTAACCATGATGCACACAGTACTTCGATGCTTCTAGCATAACCACAGCTTTAGCTTCAGTGTTAGTCCCTTCATGGATCTCATTTCCTTGTGCATGCAGGATATCACCATATTCATCTCTCAACACAAAACCAAAAGAACTCCTTCCCAGATTTCCCCTTGATGCCCCATCAGTATTCACCTTCACCCAACTTTGTTCAGGTAATTCCTATAAGACCTTCATCACTTCCAGATTTGTTACATGTAATGCTCCATTACATGTAACAAATCTGGCCATTTATGAGGAACATTTGTAAACTTGGTTTCCTTATTCTGACCAGATCTTGTAGTGTAGATGAGATCTGGTAAATCGCCCTATTTACTGTTACTGCCTCCCCATGCTTATAGCTATTCCTTCTCTTCCAAAGTTCCCACATTGTAATCAAAGGTAAAGCCTAGAGAATAGGCTTTACTCTAGGTACCACTTGAGCTGCCCAACATTTTATAATTGTCTACTGCCTCGACAATCCTTCCATATTAATGCCTGCATTTGAGAGAAAGTAATGCCACACTATCTTAGCTACATATGATCTAAATAGTACATGTGACATTGTTTCCTCTGATGGATTAATACAATAGAAACATTTGGATGGCATGAAATATCCCAGTCTTCTAATATATTCATCAAAAGGTAGCTTGCCCTTGTCCTTAACCTAATGTCAGTAATGTTTCTTGAGTTAACAACACATTTTCTACGATGCTCCTTCCTTTAACAAAACCTGCTTGTTCATCTGAAACGAGATTAGGCAATAGAGGAAATAAATCTTGAAGAAACTTTGTTAACGAAGTAGCTCAAACTAATAGGTCGCATATCAGAAAAAGTAGCTACTTCCTTCTTCTTAGGTAATAGCACCAGATTTGTGTGAGTAATAAATCTTGGTAGTTCATGACCATTAAAGTACTGTCTCACCATGTTAAATACATCATCCCATATTATGTCCCAACAACTATGGAAGAATTTCCCAGTGAATTCATCTGGTCCTCCAGCACTATCCCCATTTAACCTAAATACAGCCCTCTTGACTTTATCTTTCATAGGTTGTTTCACCAATTCTTGATTCTGATCAAAGGTTACCATGTTAGGAACATGATCAATGATCCCAAAAGCAGTAGGAATGGCATCCTCATGGAATTGATTCTGGAAAAAATTGACTGCTTCAGCTGCCATTTGTTCATTACCCTCGATCCAGTTACCTTCACTATTCTGAATTCTCTTTAATTGCAATCTTCTTATCCTACCATTCACTTGTGTATGAAAGAGTTTAGTGTTGCGATCTCCATCCTTAAACCATGACATGCCAGACTTTTGCTTCTAGAATTCTGAGAGAGAGACAGAACTAGGATAAGTTCGGCCTGAACTTTGTTAAGCCTTTCTCTATTAAGCTTTGTTGGATTGATCTCAAATTGTGCTTCATGAACAAGTACCACCTCTTACAAGCTAGCAATCTTTTGGAAATTATCCCCATACGTAGCCTTGCTCCATACTGATAATGCTCGCTTCAACTTCTTCCATTTGTGATTGAAATTATGAATGTATTACTACTAAAGTCTATCGTCCAGATTTCCTTCACAACATCTTGAGAGGTGTCATGTTCTGTCCAAAAATTAAGGAATTGAAAATGCTTCTTCACATGTATATAATCTGGAACACACGTGATTAATAAGGGACTATGATCCGATCCTATTTTGGACAAATGAATAATCTCCACACCTAGGAACATTTGTTGAAACTCCATGTCTGCTAATACTCTATCCAACCTCTTAAAAATGCAATCTTCTTCGTCCCTTCCATTCCACCAAGTGAAGATACTACCTTTAAAACCAAGATCATGCAAGTTACATGTAGTTACACAATGCCTAAAATCATCAATCTCATTGAGATGTACTGGAAGGCCTCCAAACTTCTCCTCCTCATCCCAAATTACATTGAAATCACCCCAAACTATCCATGGTGTTGTCATATCAGAAGCCAAAGCATATAACGTGTCCCATAGTTCAATCCTCTGAACAGCATAGCACTTTGCATAAACTAAGGTAAGAATTACCTCATGTTGAGAATTAGAATCAACCAGTCTTAAGGTCATCTATTGCTCCATATCAAATGTTATTGTGACTCATAATCTTCATCCACAAATGCCCAGATCTTGTTAGAAATATTTACAAAAGCCTGAGCAAATCCTATCTTTCCTCTGTATCTCTCCAATTTTCTAGATTGTTGAATTGGCTCCATTAAACCCACAAATCTGAAGTGTTATTATCTCTGCATTGTAATTAGCCTTTCAAAGGATTGATGTGTATTCACTGATCTAATGTTCTAAATTAATGTAATCATCATTAATTGGTAGATTTAGATATTTTCCTTCTTGTTTGAACTCCTGTACCAGAGACCAGAACATTAGAAGATTCTT
>NW_017686393.1:0-6346 GCF_001879085.1 Nicotiana attenuata | reverse complement strand
ATATATATATATATATATATATATATATATATATATATACACGGATCGGGCTGCACGCCACAGCAGTGTTATACTGATACTGGTATGAGGCCAAGGGCCTAGATTTGATACCACGAGATGGCTTGATATTGCGCTCGGGCCGTAAGGGGCCCCTCCGGAGTCTGCACCCCCACAGTGAGCGCGGGTACCCATACGGATCGGGCTGCATGCCGCAGCGAGATACGGATCGGGCTGCACGCCGCAGCGAGATGTGGATCGGGCTGTGCGCCGCAGCAGTTACTATATGATACTATGCAGAGTGATTTGAGAGGGAGTCCGAGGGGCGGGTACTGTTTGAGATATCGCCCGAGGGGCGGACTTTTATGTGCTCATTTGCCTATTTACTTGTCTTTTTACCTGTCACACCGTGGTATTTGTGCCCGAGGGGCGGAGTTTTATGCTTATCGGCACTAACTGTTTGAAATCATTTCATAACCGTTGAAAAGATCATTTTTAAAAGAGTTTTACACTGAGCCAAATATTTCTAAAGATTTCACCGCTTCACTTTTTTCTCAAGGGATTTTACCCTGCTTCCATATAGTGTGATGGTGTGCTTTACGTGATTTCTTACTGCTCAGTTATTATTTATCTTTATTACTCAATGAGTTGGAGTACTCACTTTACTCCCTGCACCTTGCGTGCAGATGCAGGTATCTATTCACCCGGTAACCGGTTTTGGCTTATCAGAGGCAGGGTTATATGAGTCAAGAGGTGACTGCCAGCGTTCGCAGCACCATTTTTTCTTTTCCTTGCTAGTTATTCCGGTTTTGTATATATTAGACTTTGTAGTGGATTTATTTTCCGATAGATGCTCGTGACTTGTGACACCCCGGTTTGGGCTGTGTCGGGATGGTTTCCGTATTCTTATCGTTGTTTTCCGCTTTATTGACTACATTGAGCATGTGTTAGAATTTTATTAATATTAATGAATTTCCCTAAAAGAGGTGTTAGTTTTGTTCTGGCTGGCCTTGTCTTCACGAGAGGCGCCATCACAACCGGGTTGGGATTTGGGTCTTGACAAGTTGGTATCAGAGCCTAGGTTACTAGGTCTCACGAGTCATGAGCAGGTTTAGTAGAGTCTCGCGAATAGGTACGGAGACGTCTGTACTTATCCTCGAGAGGCTGCAGAACCTTTAGGAAAACTTCACATTCTTAAATTCTTATCGTGCGTCCTTGATTCAGCTTGAAAAGTAACTCTTGAAATTCCTTCCACGCGTTCGTAAGCGCGCATGAGCGCTCAGTATAAGATGTGCCTTGACGGCTTGTGATTCCCCGATCCAGGGGTGAGTTATGATCTCTGTGAGTTTGATGTTGGGCCAGTCTGGAGGACTTGAGGCCGGATCTTTGCCTACGGCTTGAGCACTGAGGTGCTGATTGTGTGAGTAAGTGCTTTGAACTTATATGTTCGGCAGTGTCCCTATTAGTGAAGTGACGGCTGGGTAGCTATGCAAAGAGTGTATTAGTACTGCGAGATGTATCTATGTGACTTGGAAGTGACGAGGAAGATCTGCTGGATGATAGATGAACCATTAAGTGTTTGATTTCCATTGTGAGTGGAGGTGTGGCCCCGAGTTATGGGCGTGTGAAGAATCTTTTCATGTTTGCAGTCGAGGGTGAAGTAAATTTTATGTTGCGGTACGAGTTCAAACTCAGGAAGACTAAGTGGCTGTGTAATGTGTATGGCGGTGGAAAGTATGCAGAAATGTTAGATTGAGGCGAAGCAGGTGGTGTGATCCTTATGTATATGAAGATCTCATGTGTAAGTGAAAAGTACGTATTGAAATTTGAAATTTCGGGTCGTCTAAAAGAGTGGGCTTAACTGTTGCAGGGGTGAATGCGAGAATTTCAGAAAATTTACGGTAGTAGATGATCTGTGATTTCACAAGCTTACAAATGATCTGAGTTTAATCTCGCTAGGGTATTGTGGCATCAATAGAGTAGAAGTGTTATGAGTTATTGGGCGTATCTTGATCTATGGCTTCGAGCCAAGTGGGGGAGTCTGCTGTGAGCAGCTGATTGCACGGTTAGGTGCTATGTTGGTTCCAGTTTGGGGCATGCGAGTGAATTAGCTATGGCTAGAGTAAAGGAAAATTTTTGACAAAGGTTACATTATGCTTCATGGGGAGAGGGAATCACAGGATGTCTTAAGTTGTTATTGGTAAAGGATGCTCGGCGCATAGAGCAGGAAGTTGCGTGGTTATATTAGGATGAGGATTTCATTTTGCAGTATCAGAGTGCCAATGAGGCACAGGTGGTTCTGTTCGTTAGGTCAGGTAATTTGCAGTTTGAATATCTGTGTTTTCGTTGGAAGAGGTTCAGATTTGGGGTATTTCTATGTTAATTATGGGGTTCTATGCATTAGTATCAGGAAAGTAAAGGTAATGGATTCAGATTCGCAGGAGGTTCTTCAGATTAAAGTATTTGGGAGCGTGATGTTTCTGGTAATATTTGAGAGAGTATTCAGCGGCTTATGGGTCCTAGGCAGTGTGGTCTTGTGCTTTGGTCTTGTGTAGTGAGCCTGGGATTGAGAGATTGTGGTACTACAGCAAGAGGGAGCATCAAGTTGAAAATGAATCAGAAGGAAATTCAGATAGATGGAATGTTTTGATAGTAGACCGAATCGGTATGGTAAGGATATGATCCATTCTTTGTATGTGTTCGAGGTAATGGGTTCTTACACGTATTTGGTAACAATGCTCATGGGTTTTGATAGCTTGCTCAGCTTGGTCTAGTTAGAAGGATTCAGTCCTGGCAGCTTAATTTGTGCAAACGGAATTGGGAGAGTTCTTGTTGATTCCTACCGTAGCTGGAGCGATGCATTTTCTATGAATATGAGAGGTATGGGATGTATAATGACTTTTCTTCTAGATGGGATCAATGGAAGTTCTTGACTAGTTGAGTGCGTAGATGTCTGTGGCTCGGAAGGGAGATAAATGTTTTCCTGTTATCCTTGGATGGTATGGCACATGCGATATGTTGTGTAGGATTGAGATTGGCATGTATAAGGTCACAGTTCAGATAATTAGAGAAATGAGCTTCAGATGATTTGAGAAACGATCTTCAGATGATTAAGGAAAACGGTAATGCTGCGTGAGGTGATTTTACGAGGGTATATGTTTCAGAAAGAGGCAATGTGATTAAGGTGATGGTACTTCGGTAGTAGTGCAGCACTCCTTGTCAGATCGGCTGTTGATATTCGAGTTTGCTTGGCAGTACGGAAGAATCTTAGAGTATCTCTCGTGGAATGATTGAGTACTAGAGGTGAGGTATATATGCGAGTGGTGAAATTGGGATCAGATAGGGTAATTCGTGTCTTATGGACTTGGAGATTGGAAGTTCTCATATACAGGTTAGCTCGTGGTTATGGATGACAAATGTGGGTAAGTTAGTCAGATGTTAGTATGCGGTATGATTTAGTCATTGTGAACCTTCGAAGGATTATTTATCTATTGTGGGTAACTAGAGTTGATGTGTAGTCCAGTGGGAGGCCTATATGGATATGTGTCCGGCATCGAGACGGCTTGTTGACTTCGAGTTGCTGCTAGCGAGGGATGTGTTGATTCGGCTGTTATTTAGCTTATTAGTAATCTGGTGAGATCATGAGTTACCTTTCTGTGTTGCGAGATGTTGTGATTTGCTGGTTATGGGCACATATGGTGCAGTTCGTTTGGGGGTCTCTTAGTGGAATTCGAGCGGGAAGAGTAATTGAGCGATGCTTAGTGAACGGCGTATCGGTTATGTTCTACCGGGTTTGCGTGGTGTATGTTACTTGTTTCACCGTGGGTGTAATGACTTGCTTTGGTTCCAGACATCAATTGGGCATGGTTATGGATTTCGAGCATAGTGACCTGAGGTGTTCCATGTGTAGCAATGTTGGATAGGATCGCGCGTTGGAGCAAAGCTGTGTGGAAGTATGACCTTGTGGGTCAAATTGTGTGTTCTATTTCTATGATGTGAGACGGGTTCTCAGCCGTGTGATGTGATGATATTGGTGAGCTTGAGGTACCGCTCTTTCGTCTGGGGGTCGTTTTCATGATTTGAGGATATTCAGACCGTTTCTTATTGGTGCGCGAATTATGTAAGTTGTGGCTTAGGCCTGTATTGATGTGTCATGTCACCAGAGTGGTGTGTTGGATTAGAGGAGATCATTGGGATCATTAATGAATACAAACGGATTTGATTTTAGCTAGTTGGAAGGATAATATCGAGGCTTGGGCTCGGAAATTGCTATGGAATTTGCCTAAAGAGAAGTGGCTTCGTGAATGGCTGATCTGAGGAATGGTCGTGGTTTATCGCGTATTTCATCTATCGTTGGCAGTATATGAAAGCGTCGGAATGAGACTTTAGTTGATAAGAGGTTTTCTACCAATATTCGGTTGTTAGGTGTAGCTACTGTGAATAGAAGTTATCGTTTCGAGTGTTTGAGTATGTGGCATATCATATAATTGCACCTGAGGTTGCAGGCATGGGTTACTCAGCTAGTTCGGGTCTATTCGAAGTATAGGTGCGAGGTTTTGATCGTAATGATGATTTCAGAAGTGAAAGTGTGGTTCTATGGTTTATGGATTAGGATGGATTGTGAAATTTCAGCTATGTTGTGTTATCGGACCTATGTGAGATAGGGTGACATGGGATCACCCCGGGTATATGCATGGTAAGGTTATTCAGCGATTGGTTGGCTTTTGGAACAACTCTAGGCACGTTCGAGGACGAACGTATGTTTAAGTGGGGGAGGATGTAACGACCCGACCGGTCGTTTTGAGCTTTTGCACTTTGATCGCCAGTTCCCGGGCATGACTTGCCCCGTGTAATGTATTGTGACTAATGTAGATCGTTGGTTTTGGTTCTTAGGAAAATTTGGAATGAATTTGAAAGAACAGTGTCAGTTGAAAGCTTAGAATTTGAAAGGTTTGACCCAGAGCTGACTTATTGTATGTGAGCTCGGATCGGAGTTTTTATGATTTGGTTAGCTTCGTTGGGTGATTTATGACTTAGGAGCGTGATCGGAATTGATTTTGGGAGTCCGGTGTAGAATTAGGCTTGAATTGGCAAGTTAGTATTTTGGCGATTTCCGGTCGTCAGGTGAGATTTTGATCCGGGAGTCGGAATGGAATTCCGAGAGTTGCTGTAGCTTCGTTATGTGATTTGTGATGTGTGTGCAAAATTTCAGGTCATTCTTTTGGTTGGGTTTTTGATCAAATGCGTGTTCCGGAAGATTTTGGGAAACTTAGGCTTGAATTCGATGTGAATTGATGGTTTTGGTGTTGTTTGAGGTGTTTTGGTGATTGGAACAAGTTTGGGTGATGTATTAGGATGTGTTGGTACTTTTGGTTAAGGTCCCGGGGGCCTCGGGGTGATTTCAGATGGCCATCGGGATGATTTTGGACTTGGTGAAATCTGAAGTCTGCTGGTATCTGGTATTTCCGCATCTGCGGAAAAGGGGCCGCAGATGCGGTCTGCAGATGCGAAGTCATGAGGCGCAGGTGCGAGCGTGGGTCGATTGGAGAATTTCCGCAGAAGAGAGGGGGGGTTTCCGCAGGTGCGGTACGCGTAGATGCGGTTATTGACCGCAAAAGCGGTCTGTGTTTATGAGGGGTATTCCGCAGAAGCGGAAAATGGTGCGCAGGTGCGGAGACCGCATGAGCGGGACGTTTACCACAAAAATGGTCCTTGGCCTATTGAAGATCCGCAGAAGCGGAGGTGCAACCGCAGAAGCGGAAGTCGCATGTGCGGTAAAGTAACCGCAGATGCGGAAACGACTGTTCAGAGAAGGGTTTTAAAGCTCATTTTTGTTCTGCGAGCTTAAGTTCATTTCCTCCATTTTTGATCGACCTTGAGAGCTATTGGACGGGAATTGAAGGGGATTTCGACTAGGTGTGATTGGAGGTGAGTTCCTTGACCTTAATACATGATTTAATGGTAGAATTAACATAGAAATTTGTGGAAATTCATCAAAGAGGGTAAAGCTAGGGCTTGGAAATTTGGTATTTTAAAGTGGAATTTGATGGGTCATTTGGGCTCGGATTTGGGAGCTCTTGGTATGTACGAACTCGTGAGGAGATAAGGAACCTGTTGATGTTAAATTTTCTGATTTTCGAGAAGTAGGCCCGGGGCTCGGGTTTTGCTAATTTCGTGAGTTTCAATATTTTTCGATTGTTTTCGATTGGGTATTGTTCCATTGGCTATATTGTGACGCATTCGTTCTGGTTTTTGGATAGATTTCGACGTCGCGTGGAGGCCGGAATTGAGGGGCAAGGGCGTCGCGAGCTAGAAATTTCACCGGTTCGAGGTGAGTAATGATTGTAAA
>NW_017686392.1:5605-6346 GCF_001879085.1 Nicotiana attenuata | reverse complement strand
GAACCTCGCCACTCAATCCGTGGCACCCCCGGCATAGCCAACGTCACCGTCTTAGCATGACAGTCCAGAATAGCACGACACGGAGACAACCAATACATGCCCAATATCAAATCAAAATCAACCATACTAAGTAGAAAAAGGTCCACTCGGGTCTCCAAACCCCCAATAGTCACCACACAAGACCGATATACGTGGTCCACAACAATAGTATCGCCCACCGGAGTAGATACACGAATAGATGAAATAAGAGTCTCGCGGGGTGTATCTAAATAATGAGCAAAATATGATGACATGTATGAAAAAATGGAACCAAGATCAAATAATACAGAGGCATCCCTGTGGCAAACTGAGACAATACCTGTGATCACAACATCTGAAGCAATAGCATTTGGTGACTATTGGGTGGTGGTGGTGAAGTAACTGGTGCTGAAGTTGATGGCTGACTCCTCTGTTGAGGTGGACCCCATGACGATGAGGACAGTGCCTCCACATATGCCCAAACTCCCCACACTCATAACTACCCCTGGTGCTGGTGATGGACTGAAGGGAACCCTATCACCGGGATGACTGGTAGAAGAACCTGGCATGGAAGAACTGATGGAGCACGGGACGAACTCTGTGCTGGGAGGGCACTAAGTGATGAATGGCCCTGATGAGAACTGTGAGAACCGATGGCCGATGAGTGTCCGTACGATGAACGTGGGCGAGCTGATTGAGCTATTCTGAAGTGGACGCGTCTGC
>NW_017686392.1:0-5170 GCF_001879085.1 Nicotiana attenuata | reverse complement strand
TGGTTCGAGCCAGGTGAGGCTAGATTATTGGGCACAGACTTGGTACAGGATGCTTTGGAGAAGGTTAAGGTGATTCAGGATAGACTTCGCACAGCCCAGTCCAGACAGAAGAGTTACGCAAACCGGAAGGTTCGTGATGTTTCCTACATGGTTGGAGAGCGGGTTCTGCTCCGGTTTCGCCTATGAAGGGCGTTATGAAATTTGGGAAGAAAGGCAAGTTGAGTCCGAGGTTTATTGGCCCTTTTGAGATACTGAAGCGTGTTGGGGAGGTTGCCTATGAGCTTGCCTCACCTCCCAGCTTGGCAGGAGTTCATCCGGTATTTCATGTTTCGATGCTCCGGAGGTATCACGGCGATCCGTCGCACGTGTTCGATTTCAGTTCAGTCCAGTTGGACAAGGATCTATCTTATGTTGAGGAGCCAGTGGCAATATTGGACAGGCAGGTTCGAAAGCTGAGATCAAAGAACATTGCATCAGTGAAGGTTCAGTGGCAGGGTCAGCCGGTCGAGGAGGCGACTTGGGAGACCGAGCAGGATATGCGCAGCCGTTATCCTCACCTTTTCGCTACTTCAGGTATGTCTCTATGCTCGTTCGAGGACGAACAAATGATTAAGTGTGGGAGGATGTAACGACCCGGCCGGTCGTTTTTAGAATTAACGCCCCAATTCCCTATTATCTGCTTTCCTCGTGTTTCTGCTATTGTTAGTTGCTGGGAGGTTTCAATTTGAGTTTCGGAGTGTGTTGGGACACTTAGTCCCTAAAAGAGAGCTTAAGCTTTAGAATTTGGACCGTAGTCGGAGCAGTGTGAAGACGGCCTCGGAATGGAATTTCGTTGGTTCCGTTAGCTCCGTTGGGTGATTTCGGGTTTAGGAGCGTGCTTGGATTGTGTTTTGGAGGTCCGTAGCTTGTTTAGGCTTGAAATGCCGAAAGTTGAATTTTTGAAGTTTCCGGTTTGATAGTGAGATTTTGATCGAAGGGTCGGAGTGGAATTTCGGAAGTTGGAGTAGCTCCGTAGTGTTGAATGTGACGTGCTTGCAAAATTTCAGGTTATTCGGACGATGTTTGATAGACTTTTTGATCGAAAGCGTATTTTGAGAGTTTTGAGGTTCTTAGGCTTGAATTCGATGCTAATTGGTTGATTTGATGTTGTTTGAGGTGTTTTGAAGATTCATATAAGTTTGTTCAGTGGTATTAGACTTGTTTGTTCTTTTGGTTGAGGTCCCGGGGGCCTCGGGGTAATTTCGGATGGTTGACGGAAAGATTGGGAAATTGGAGTTGCATCTGAAGTTTAGGACTGCTATCGTAACCACATCTGCGGTTGAGAGGCCGCAGGTGCGACTCTCGCAGATGTGGAATCAAGCCGCAGAAGCGGTCAAGGGGAAAAAGAGCTGAAACCGCAGAAGCGGAAGGTGTACCGCACCTGCGGGACCGCAGATGCGGATTCCGGGTCGTAGGTGCGTCGAAGAGAATTTAAGTGGAAATATCAGAAGCGATCTCGGAGATGCATAAATTGGACCGCAGGTGCGAAATCCCTGGTCAGAAAAAGGGGCAGAACGAGAGTTTAGTTCAAAAGTTAGAAAATTGATTTGGAGCTCGGGTGAGGGCGATTTTGGGAGATTTCTGAAGAGGAAATCAGTGGGTAACGATTCCTAATCCCTTTCTAGTTGTAGTCCTATAATCTAATCTTAGTTTTGTCATTTAATTTCGGATTAGGGATGAAAATTTGGGAAAAATTGGGAGAAGGTTCTTAGACCTAAATTCCGAGTTTTTATTAGAAATTTGACTTTGGATTTGGATAATTTTGATATGGTTAGACTCGTGAGAGTACGAGGTTTCTGAAAATGTAAATTTTACCCAATTCCGAGACGTGGGCCCTGAGGGCATTTAGGTCATTTTACCTAATTTCGCGTATTAGCTTAGAATTTATTTGTAGAATCAGTTACTTGAAGTGTTATTTACATTATGCAATTGAATTGAATAGATTCGGGCCATTTGGAGTCGAGTACTCGTGGCAAGAGCGTGGTTTCGGGTTGATTTTGAGCTGGTTCGAGGTAAGTGGCTTGCCTAACCTTGTGTGGGGGAAAACTCCCCTTAGGATTTGGTTTGCTGATAATTGAAATGCCTTGTACATGAGGTGACGAGTGTGTGGTTGTGCTAATTGTTGAAAATCCATTTCTTTAAGTAACTATAAATGTGATTTCCTTTCTTCTGTTCATACTGCGTATAGTTTTAGCCTGCTACTAGCCTAGGGAAGCATGTTTAATTAACTTAATTGCTTTACTTGCTCAAATTGCCTTATTTGGATTATGTGCAGCATGCTAGGCTAGAAATACCTATTTTACCTTGGTATGGAAAATTGAATTGAATTGAGTATTCTTCGTGTTGCTGCTGTGTGTTTATTTTGGGACTACGGAACGGTATCCTGGGAGATTCCCCTGTATGTTTACTTTGGGACTACGGAATTGTATTTCGGGAGATCCCCCTGCACTTTTATATTGGAACTACGGGACTGCACCCGGTAGATTCCCCCAGTATTGGATATTTACATTAGGGACTGCAGATCGGGATTCCGGTAGATCCCCGCGCATTATGAGTTGGACTATGTGACTGCACCGGGGAGATCCACTGGATATTTATATTTGGGGACTACAGGACGGTATCCTGGGAGATCCCCGGTTGTTATCTCTGCGTTGAGCTATATTTATTTCCGTGATTATTTTATCTCTGTTAAAGTTGTTGTTCTTCTATCCCGTGTTTTTTTTACTGTTGCACTTAAATGTACTGTCTTATTCTACACTGTTATATGTTGTATTTCCTTTAACCTCAGTAGGGCCCTGACCTTCCTCGTCACTACCAGACCGAGGTTAGGCTTGGTACTTACTGAGTACCGCTGTGGTGTACTCATGCCCTTCCACCGTATATTTTTCATGTGCAAATCCAGGTACTTCCACTCAGTCTTATCACGCTTGAGGCGAGGTGTTTTGTAGAGACTCCGAGGTATATCTGTCGCGTCCGCAGACCGAAGATTCCCTTTCTATTCTCAGTACTAGTATAGTCCTTCTGTATTTTCCCTTGTTGGTAAACATTTTTGGAGTTAGAGCTTATTATGTAATTTTTTAGCTTGTGATTCATGGGGTTCCGGATTTTGGGAGTGTTAGATTGAGATTTTGTACTGTTATAAGCCAGGCGGCATCTTAAACACTGTTTAACTTTGTTATCTCGGTTTTTAATTACCTTCTTTCTGCAATTGTTTCTTTTTTCTGCATTCGTTAGTCTTATCTAGTCGTAGAGACTAGGTGCCATCACGATAGTTCACGGAGGACGAACTGGGGTCGTGACAAGTTGGTATCATAACACTAGGTTCATAGGAGTCATGAATCACTAGCCGGTTAATTAGAGTCTCGCGGATCGGTACGGAGACATCTGTACTTATCTACGAGAGGCTGTGTAACTGTTAGGAAAATTTCCGTTTCATTTGATTTCCTTGTCGTGCGAGATTTTGATATCACAATACTAAACTTCTGTCTTCTATTCTCTCACAGATGGTGAGGACACGTGCTACCCGAGATGATCAGGCACCCGCGCCCCTACTGGAGCCGTCAGAGGCCGGGGCCGGGGTAGAGGCCGAGGGCGCGCACGTGGTACAGCCAGAGCACCCGCACGAGCTGCCACCGAGGTGCCACCAGCAGTTCCAACCGGGGTGCAGACACCTGGTACGTCTGCTACTACTACTCCAGCACTTCAGGAGACTCTGGCGCAGTTTATGACTATGTACACTACTCTAGCTCAGGCAGGGTTGCTTCCCCTTGCTGCAACTACGTCCCAGGCCGGGGGATGAGCACAAACTCCCGCTGCCCGCACTCCTGATCAGCGAGTGCATGTTGATCAGGTCCCAGAGATTATTCCTGTACAGCCGGTAGCCCCAGCTCAGCCCGAGGAGAGGGCAGTAGCTTCAGAGGAGGAGCAGAAGAGGCTTGAGAGGTTCAAGAAGTATCAGCCTCCTACATTCAGTGGAATAGCCTCAGAGGATGCTCTTGGATTTTTAGAGGAGTGCTACCGCATCCTCCGTACTATGGGTATATCAGGATCGAGCAGGGTTTCCTTCACTACCTTCCAGGTTTGAGGAGCCGCCTATCAGTAGTGGCGTTCTTATGAGTTAGACAGTCCGGATGAGGCAGCCTCCCTGACTTGGGCTCAGTTTTCAGATATGTTCACGAGAGAGTATGTTCCCTAGAGTCTCAGGGACGTTTGGCGCGCAGAGTTTGAGCATTTGCGCCAGGGTACTATGACTGTCTCGGAGTATGCTGTCCGTTTCACCGACTTGTCTAGACATGCACCAACTTTGGTTTCTACTGTTCGCGAGAAGGTTCGCCATTTTATTGAGGGGCTCATTCCCAGCATCAGGTCTAGTATGGCTCGGGAGTTGGAGATGGATATATCTTATCAGCAGGTGGTGAGCATTGCTAGGAGAGTAGAGGGTATGCATGCTCGGGATAGAGAGGAGAGGGAGGCCAAGAGGTCTCGAGAGTCGGGCCATTATTTTGGTTCCCGTGCCCCAGCTTCAGCTCGTTATGGTAGGGGTTGTGGGAGTCGCCCCGTTCATTCAGCTCTTCCAGCAGCCAGTGGTATTCCAGCTCCACCTAGGCCTCAGGAGCCTTATTATGCACCTCTAGTATCTAGTGCGCCTCCTGCGCGGGGTGCTTCCAGTGGTCAGTCCAGCAGACCTGGCCCGAGCCAGTCACAGCCGCCACATCCTCCTAGATCTTGTATTGAGTGTGGTGACACACGCTATATGGTGAGGGATTATCCCAGACTTAGAAAGGGTGCACCTCCACAGACTTCTCAGCCACAGTATGCCCCGCAGAGTTCTCAGGCTATGATCACAGCACCAGTTGCTACCCCACCTGCTCAACCAGCTAGAGGTGGAGGTCGGGGAGGTAGAGGTCGCCCTCGAGGGGGATGCCAGGCCAGATACTATTTCCTCCCTGCCCGTACTGAGGCTGTCGCCTCCGATTCTGTCATCACAGGTACTATCCTGGTCTGTCATAGAGATGCATCGGTTCTATTCGATCCAGGCTCCACTTGTTCTTATGTGTCCTCTTATTTTGCCCCGTATTTGGTGTATCTCGGGATTCTTTGAGTTCTCCTATTTATGTTTCTACTCTTGTTG
>NW_017686391.1:5560-6346 GCF_001879085.1 Nicotiana attenuata | reverse complement strand
AGAAAAATAAGAAGAAGAAAAAGCCATGGATATTTTTCTTAGTTGGTAGTACTATTTTTTGGTTTCTTGGCTTGGTTTTTGATGAGGATGATTTGGATAAGTAGGGTCTTTTTTCTTGTTAACTTTTATGTTGGCTTTATTGAAAAGTTGTTACATAAAGTTTTTGGTATTTTTGGATGATTCTGAATTTTTATAGATTTTTATATATATACCTAAGACAAGGTTGTCATTAGCTAAACATCTTAGCTGGTGTAAAGGACTCTAGTTTGTCATATATAAAGAAAAGATAAGGTGCATATATGGTGGCATGTCACATTTCTTTGCTAATATATTAGGATCATAGCACTTGCTTTAAATAATTTAACATTTCAAAATTTGGGAAAATATGTTCAATCCTTTTGAGCAATAGTAAAATTATCTTCGTGTGACTTATAAGTCGGAGGTTCGAGCCGTGGAAATAGCTACTAATGCTTGCATTCGAGTAGACTGTCTACATCACACCCATAGGGGTACGACCCCTCTTCAGACCCTACGTGAATGCGAAATACTTTCTGCACTGAGTTGTTCTTTTCTTTTACCTGTTGAGCATAATAGAAAGAGGGTACTAGTATTTAAGTGATTCTTATCAATTAATGTTGCTCATGAAGATAAATGAATGCATGTCACCTGATAGCATTCAATGAAGAATATCTGCTAGTATTAAATACATAGTCCGTTATAGAGAATATCGCATTCATAGTCCTGTCGTTAACGCTAATTCTTCAAATGGTCTCCTAATAATTATCT
>NW_017686391.1:0-4648 GCF_001879085.1 Nicotiana attenuata | reverse complement strand
TATTAGGTAATATTATATCGAATGTAGCTTATATATATATAACATATATACTTATGCTACATTATGCACTAATTATAAGCGTATTAGGTAATATTATATCGGATGTAGCTTATATATATATATATATATATATATATATATATATATATATATATACTTATGTAAAAAAAATTAATCAAATAAAACCTATTAAGAGTAAGATAAAAATTTAAAACATATATACTAGACCTAAAAGAAATATTTACACTAAATAGTATACAATTTGAGTGTGGTCAAAAATTAGTTGTTCACAAGCATAAGGCTAAGCATTGTCTTTCCCTGCGTGAGACTAAGCATTGTCTCCTCTTTGCATGAGGCTATGCATTGCCTCCCTATTTGCATAAGGCTAAGCATTGCCTTCTCTTTGCACGAGACTAAGCATTATCTCCCTTTCTTGCATGAGGCTAAGCCCTGCCTCCATATTTGCATAAGGCTAAACACTGCCTTCTCGTGAGACTAAGCTTTGTCTCGCTCTGCATAAGTGTTGCTTTATTCTAAACTTTGCATTATCTTCTCTCGGGGCTAAGCTTTGCCCCCAAATTCTGCACAAGACTAAGCTTTGTCTTGTTATCACCTTTGATACCATGTCTCTGCACTTCATGGGCTGATGTATAGCCAACTTGTCCAAAGGCGTCATAGTCTGAAGGCATAATCCTCATAACCTGAAGACACCATGTCATGGCCTAAGGATCTCTCAATACTGCACATCATTATTCGAAGGCGTCATGGTTCAGAGGCTCCATTTTCATGGCCCGAGAACATCATTTCATGGCCTGCGAATCCCTTATCTCATGCTTCATGGCCCGGGACGTCATGGGCTAAGGACGTCATCTTCACTGTCCAATGACAACCTTCATGGTCCAAAGGGAATTAGCATCATGTTTAAAATTCTCACAGTAATCTATATACTTGCATGCATCGTGTTTTAAGTTTTGCAGGAAATCCAGGAGGTAAGCGTTCATCAAACAGGAGCAACCTTTGCTCCGATTTCCGCTCGTACCACTTATACTCTGCCATTTAACCGATTCCCATCAATTACCCACCGTTACTCTGTGACTATTCAGATATCTGCCCTATGACACATCCGTTACGATTCAGATTCGCCGTCAAAACTCCGCATAAAGACATCCAACACTATCCTTCCCAAAAGAACCCGTTCTAAAACACACGATTACTCCTATAACCATTCCATCGGTTTCAGTCACCGTTGGGTCCAGAACTACACGTGGCCTGACACCTGTAAATCCAAGGATATTTAGGCAGCTCAAAGACCAGGGTGTGACCTATATTTTCAAAACACCCCATTTGGTCAAAATCGATCATCATTTCTTTACCCGAAAACTCTTTCATCCTTCCCGGGTAAAGAGGGGCAGCTGTTGATACCCAATTTTTCCTTCATATATTTTTAAAGTGCATATACACTTTCAAAATAGTGCACGAGCATCAATTTTTTTGATAATTTTCCGTAATTTTATATGGATTTTAATTAATTTATTCTAGCATTTTATTATCCAAATAATTACTATTGCATCACAAATAATTTTATGATGATTTATTACTTGATTAGTTATCATTTATATTTATATTAAATTGTAATTGTATCTTTAAGCTATAATGCAATAACTTTGCAATAATGGCCTGTATATGCATAATTACATTATTTACACGGAAAAGGATATTTCGTATTTTTACAATATTAAGTAATTATTTCAAATTATTTTTATGCATAAAAATCATTTTTATCATTTATTAACTATTTTTTTACAAATTATTTTATCAATTAATTGGATATTTAACAAATAGCCTCTTTTAATTTGGTTTAATCTCGGACCTGGCCGAAAATACTACCCTAGCCCAATTAAATAACCCTGATCCATAACCCATAGCCCAACTTCCAATTGACCCGCCCAACCCCAGATCAAATCTTGGCCATTGATCTCAGAGATCAACGGTCCAGGATGTTATTTCCTTTTTAATTAACCCCTAACCCCCTAAACCCTACTCACTTCTCATAACCCGCCGCCCCTGTTTCCCTTCCCTTCTCGCTTCTCTCTCAAACCCTCCCCTAACCTTAGCCGCCGCCACTTGACCCCTTCAATCCATGGGGTTTCCCATCGATCTTAGGCCCCATCCGGCCTCCTACCTCTACTGGTTGTTCGATTTCTTTGTTGTTTGATGGAATCTCAAGGAGATTCGAACAAGACTCAGTCCAAACCTTTCATTTTCTCGATGAACCTGCCTGTGTTCATCTCTATGTTTGTGAGTACTGTTATCTTCATGTTTATGGCTTAAACCTTTGGTTCCAAACCGGATTTTTTCTCACCTCTGTCATTTTTTAAACCCTAGTCACTTTCTACTCGAGTCTGTTCAGATCTCTATAGATCTGAGATGATTTTGAGTCTATCTGATATTTCTCTTTAAAAATCTTCTGTTTTTCTTGTTATTGACCGATTTTAGCTTTTCTCTAAAGCTAGGGTTTCATCTTTACATTTCTGCAAAAAAATTCTAAAGAGTTTGAGTGTTTTAACTCCGGTTCTCTTTGTTTGCTCGACTGGTTTTTATATCTATGTTCTAATCCCTAGGGTTTCTAATCATTTCACTATTTGTTCTGATATTTTTTCGTTATTCTTTGGCCCTGTCAATTAACAGAGATTAACTGATTTCATTTGCCTAATTAGGATTCGAAATTATATTTTCTGTTGAAATTGGTATTTCTCTGCGATTTTACTTATTTTTCCTTATTTGTGACTCATAATTGGTACTACTTGCCTTAATTAGGTTACTAGCTTGATTTCTGGGATTTGATTGTTTTAAACGACCCATAAATGGTCTTTGATTTATTTGGTTACCTTATTAAACCTCAAACTTGGCTGTTAATTGATTCTCCCTAATTTAAGGGGTCTTTCCCGAATCCTGCTGTGTTAATTGATTGGGTCTAGCCTTAATTAACTGGTTAATTTATTTGCATGCCTTATTTGTGAACTCTTAACTTTCTTTGCCTTATTTGTTTTACTTTGCTGAATGCTATATAAATCTCCCCGTTCTGATTTTTTAGAAGACACGAAAAACACACGAAAAATACACGAAAAGATACAGAAAGAAACACCTATACACACATAAACTCTCACTCACACACTCACAACTGTAGTTCTTTCTGTTACTTCTATTTGCTATTATGTCTGGCCGGCTGAAAGCCAAGGCTAGACTCTTGGATTCCACTTGCCTTCACCTTCCTGTTTGCTACCTCTTAACTGGTATGCCTCAATTTCTGTTATCATGCTCCCCTCTATATGCTATGTAGTCAGTGAAACTTGTTACTTGTTTATGAAAATAGCATGTTTATATCCTATTACCCCACCCTGTTCTGTATGGCTGTTTTGCTAGTCATTTTAATTTCAGCATCTCTGCTTAATACATGCCTGCATGATTCCACCTAGTGATAACCAGTAAATCGAGTTAACTCCAGCAATGTGAACTTTGTTTTGATTACCTGGTCCCTATTCAGAAGTTGTTTAGGGATTATGAATGTATGTGGTAAGTTCTGTCTATGATTCAAGTGTTCATGTTTTGTTGTGATTGTTTAATTATTTGTATCTATATCTGAAACAATCTGCCGGAATATGGTT
Source organism: Nicotiana attenuata (assembly GCF_001879085.1). NCBI lineage: Eukaryota > Viridiplantae > Streptophyta > Magnoliopsida > Solanales > Solanaceae > Nicotiana > Nicotiana attenuata. The sequence goes on along the minus strand of NW_017686391.1, from coordinate 983 downwards.
CTGTTCTGTTTCTGTTCACTTCTGAAAAAAATCGAGTTGCTTTCTTTCTGAAACTGTCCCCTACCCTTATACACTATTTTCAAACTTCTAGTCTTAGTTATCTAGGGTCCTACCACCCCCAGTGTGAGCACTGCCTAGGGTCCTCTGAATTCTGACACACTGGGGCTGGCCTTCCAAACTCTTTACAAAACTGCTTCTTTGAAAAGGTTCTAGTGTGAGCATTGCCCGAGGTCCCTGAGGACCTTGGGAACTTTGACACACCAAAAGCCCATTTGTGTGTTATGAACTACCTGTGGACATCAAACTTGCTTGAAGGCCTGGCTTCCAGGTTGACATTGGGCCTGCCAAGGCTCCCTATAGTATAATAATTTATTTTCATTGTGTAATTTATTCATAATGGTCTGTAATAATGTAATAATCCTTGTAAAAAACATATATGGGGTTATTAGTAAAAGCTGGGGAGGGATTTTTATATATCTTTGTTGGGTTCGGGTATAAATCATGCCTATAGGTTGTTGTGGTGATTCTTTATGCCATTAGAAACCATGCCTATAGGACTTATCTCGTTATTTGTAATCCTGAATTTTCACTTTGCATCCTAGAAATCCTGCTTCTAGTCAGTATTATCAATTCTGCATCAAGAACCATATTTTCCAAACCCCATGTGTGCATTAGAGATCATGTCTCTAGGATCTTTTTTATTGAACTCGTTTGGCAACTGGTTAACGCCTTTACCCGCTTAGATATCATGCCTATAGAAATAAGCATAAAACAGTTTCAACACTTAGATATCATGCCTATAGAAAATACATATAAAATCAGTCTTGACACTTAGACATCATGCCTATAGGAAGTAAGTGTAAAAAATCAGTTTCTGTGTTTAGATATCACGTCTATAGGAAATAATGCTTATAATCAGTTTCAACACTTAGAAAGGACATGCCTATAGGATACTAAAAAGAATGAAATCTGCTTGTTAAAAT
>NW_017686390.1:2172-6346 GCF_001879085.1 Nicotiana attenuata | reverse complement strand
AAGTAACCATTGTAAATTTGGAACTGAGGGTACAAACCTCGGTATTTGACTCGATTTGATAAATGCAGTGACGCACATGCTAGGTGACGAGCGTGTGGGCGTGCACCGGTAGCGACTGTGACTTGGTCCGTCCCGTAGTGACTATTAAGCCGCGTATTTTATTTGGAAATGTCATATTATTCTGGATTCTGGATCCTTATACTGTATTATGGGCTTTATGCCATGTTTGGGGCCTTGTGCCGATCTGTAGAAACCCTTAGGGGCATGTTAATGGTTTTTCCTCACTTTACTTATTAAAAGCATATCCTCAATCCTGGTTTACCTGTTAAATGTTTAAAACTGGTTTTATCATCCTACTCCTGTTGTGAGGACTGTTTGGGCTGAGTTCCCTAATTTCTGTTGTGATGCCCGAGAGGCTGTGAGGCTAATGACTGAGAGAAGTTGAGAACCTTATGGTGAGGATATTATATGTATATATGTTATGGATCGGGCTGCACGCCGCAGCGATACTTATATGGATCGGGCTGCACACCGCAGCGATATATATATTGGATCGGGCTGCGCACCGCAGCATTATGACGTTTGGGCTGTAGGAGCCCCTCCGGAGTCTGCACACCCCCAGTGAGCGCAATCGACTATAAATACATGGATCGGGCTGCGCGCCGCAGCAGTTATTATGGTTTTTATTAATATGAGTTAATACTGAGCCGAGTGCTGATAGTGAATATTGTGTGACTAGAATTGAGTCACGTGTGACTGAGAGGCTGCCCGATGCGCCATATTCTGAGTGAGCCTTTGCCCGAGGGGCCCTGTTATGATATTTCTACTATGTTAACTCTTTTTATAAATAAGCCTCTATTGGACATATTGTAAAGTAATTGATTTCAAGTTTTAAACTGAAAATGATGAATTTATGACAGAACTGATTTTAGAATATATGTTTTGAACTGCTCGTCATTGCTTTCAGTCCATTATTTACTTTAGTTACTTACTGAGTTGGCGTACTCACGTTACTCCCTGCACCTTGTGTGCAGATCCAGGTGCCCGAGAGGCCGAGTGAGAGCTTTCAGCTGTTTTCCAGCCTTCATCGGGGATTTCGAGGTAGCTGCATGGCGTCCGCAGCCCTGATTTCTCCCTTCTATCTTATTATTTTTCCGCATTTCTAGACTATTTATGTAGTAGACTGTTCAGACTTGTATTAGAGGCTCTAGACTCGTGACACCAGATCAGCATGGGCTGTGTAGTTTTTCATGTTTTGTTGACTTCCGCATATCTACTTTGCTGTTTTGAACACTTATTATGATAATTGGTAATTTAACCATGTTACCAAATGACTTATCAAATGAAAATGGGTTGTGGTTTGATAGTTGGTCTGGCTTTCCTAGTAATGTGATAGGCGCCATCACGACCGGAATTCGGGGTCGTGACAAGTTGGTATCAGAGCCTAGGTTACATAGGTCTCGCGAGTCATGAGCCGGTTTAGTAGAGTCTCGCGGATCGGTACGGAGACGTCTGTATTTATCCTCGAGAGGCTGCAGAACCTTTAGGAAACTTCACACTCTTGAAATTCTTATCGTGCGAGTTTGTTGATCCGAGTACTAAACTTCTGTTGTTCTATTCTCTCACAGATGGTGAGGACACGCGCTACTGGACTGGGTGGACGACCACTAGTGCCACCAGCTGCGGCCACCAGAGGCCGAGGACGCGGTCGTGGTCGCGGTAGGGGTAGAGCGGGGGCAGCACCTGCAGATCCACCAGCTGCCCTAGTTCAGGACCAGGTCCCCGTTGTGGATGCTGCAGCAGCACCAGTTCAGGCACCAGCTGTGCCTATTATGATCCCAGGCCTTCAGGAGGCTCTAGCTCAGATATTATCAGTGTGTACCGGTTTGGCTCAGGCAGTCTCAGCTACTGCGGCCGCAGCTACTTCACAAACCGGGTGAGGTATTCAGACCCTCGTTGCTCGCACACCTGATCAGATTGTGCGGGGACTCCAGACACCGGGGGCACCTCCAGCCCAGCTGGTTGCACCAGCTCAGGAGTTTGTAGTACCAGTGATGCCGGATGATGAGCAGCATCGACTTGAGAGGTTTGGTAGACTCCAGCCTCCGACATTCAGCAGTGCAGAGGGCGAGGATGCCCAGGGATTTTTGGATAAATGCCAGAGGATGCATCGTACAGTAGGGATTCTAGAGACCAGTGGCGTGGCATTTACCACCTTTCAGTTTTCCAGGGTTGCCTTCACTTGGTGGGAGGCGTATGAGAGGCGTAGCCCTGCTGGAGTAGCGCCCCTTACATGGCAGTCATTCTATGTTCTCCTTTTAGAGAAGTATGTACCATAGTCACGCCGAGAGGAGCTGCGTAGGCAGTTTGAGCAGCTCCGTCAAGGGGAGATAACGGTGATGCAGTATGAGATGCGATTCTCTGAGTTAGACCGACATGCAGTTTTGTTGGTTCCCACAGATCGAGAGAGGATCAGGAGGTTCATTGATGGCCTCACATATCAGCTTCATATTCTCATGACAGGGAGAGGGTTACTGGTGCTACATTCGAGGAGGTTGTGGATATTGCCAGGGAGATTGAGTTTGTCCATCGCCAAGAGTGAGAGGAGAGGGAGGCCAAGAGGCCTCGAGGATCTGACAGCTACAGTGGTGCTCTTTCGAGGGGCCAGTTTCAGCGCGGCGGAGGCCGACAGTTCCGACATGGACAGTTCGATCGCTCAAGTTATCGTGGAGCTTCATCAAGTCATGCTTCCCATAGTTCGCACCAGGGCCATTCATCACTTAGTGCCCTTCCAGCTCAGAGCTCATCCCGTGCTCCATCTGTTCAGGGCTCTTCTATGCCGAGTTCATCTGCTGGTCACTCCGGTGCGAGAGGTTCCCTTCAGTCCCCATCTCCAGCACCGGGGAGTTGCTATGAGTGTGGGGAGTTTGGACATATGAGGAGGCAGTGTCCCCGCCGTGTTGCTAGTTCATCCCAGCAGAGGGGCCAGTCATCAGCTTCAGCTCCAATTGCTCCACCACCACCCGCCCAGCCAGCTAGGGGTGGGGATCAGTCAGCTAGGGGTCGCCCCAGAGGGGGAGGTCGATCAGGGGGCTGTCAGGCCCGTTTTTATGCTATGCCAGGCAGATCTGATACCATTGCCTCTGATGCTGTCATTTCAGGTATTATTTCAGTCTGCCACAGAGATGCCTCTGTATTATTTGATCCCGGTTCCACCTATTCCTATGTGTCATCATACTTTTCTCGCTATTTGGGTACTCCTCGTGAGTTTCTTTCTTTACCTGTTCATGTATCTACCCCGGTGGGCGATACTGTTGTTGTAGAACGGGTGTACCGGTCGTGTGTAGTGATTATTGGGGGTCTGGAGACCCGAGTTGATCTTTTATTATTGAGTATGGTGGATTTCGATGTCATTCTAGGCATGGATTGGCTATCTCCGTGCCGCGCTATTCTAGATTGTCATGCTAAGACAGTCACATTGGCTATACCGGGCATGTCACGGATTGAGTGGCGAGGTGTGATTGATTACGTCCCTAGTAGAGTGATTTCTTTCTTGAAGGCCCAGCATATGGTTGGGAAGGGTTGTCCTTCGTATCTTGCTTTTGTGAGGGATGTAGGAGCTGAGACTCCAGTATTGATTCTGTTCCAGTTGTGAGGTACTTCCCTGATGTATTTCTTGCAGACCTGTCGGGCATGCCACCGGACAAGGATATTGATTTTTGTATTGACCTGGTGCCGGGCACTCAGCCCATTTCTATTCCGTCGTATCATATGGCACCAGCGGAGTTGAAGGAGTTAAAGGAGCAGCTTCAGGAACTCTTAGATAAGAGGTTCATCCGGCCTAGTGTGTCCCCTTGGGGTGCGCCGGTTTTGTTTGTGAAAAAGAAGGATGGCACGATGAGAATGTGCATTGATTATAGGCAATTGAACAAAGTAACAGTTAAGAACAAGTATCCTTTGCCTCGCATTGATGATTTATTCGACCAGCTTCAGGGAGAGAGGGTATTCTCCATGATTGATCTCCGTTCGGGTTATCACCAGCTAAAGATCAGGGATTCGGATATTCTTAAGATGGCCTTTCGGACCAGATATGGTCACTATGAGTTCCTGGTTATGTCTTTTGGGCTGACCAATGCCCCAGCAGCGTTCATGCATCTGATGAACAGCGTGTTCC
>NW_017686390.1:0-656 GCF_001879085.1 Nicotiana attenuata | reverse complement strand
ACTCACCATCCGAGCCCTCTAACACATAAGTCAACATCCGGTTGACTTTTCCAACTTAAGCCTTCCTAAAAGAGACTAAGTGTCTCAAACTTCACGAGTTTCCATCATTTCAGATCGGGGCACTCAGTTTACTTCCCAATTTTGGAAGTCTATTCAGCGAGAGTTGGGTACTCAGGTGCAGTTGAGCACAGCTTTTCACCCTCAGACGGTCGGGCAGTCCGAGCACACCATTCAGATATTGGAGGATATGCTACGCGCCTGTGTTATTGATTTCGGAGAGTCATGGGATCGGTTTCTACCTCTTGCAGTGTTTGCTTATAACAACAGCTACCAGTCGAGTATTCAGATGGCTCCAAATGAGGCCTTGTACGGGAGGCGGTGTAGATCTCCAGTTGGTTGGTTCGAGCCCGGTGAGGCTAGGCTATTGGGGACAGATTTTGTTCAGGATGCTTTGGATAAGGTGAAGGTAATTCAGGAGAGATTTCGTACAGGGCAGTCGAGAAAGAAGAGTTATACTGACAGGAAGGTTCGAGATGTGTCTTACATGGTTGGTGAGAAGGTCCTGTTGAAGGTTTCGCCCACGAAGGGTGTTATGAGATTCGGAAAGAAAGGGAAGTTGAGTCTGCGGTTTATTGGGCCTTTTGAGGTACTCCGGA
>NW_017686389.1:5472-6347 GCF_001879085.1 Nicotiana attenuata | reverse complement strand
CGTCCTTGTACAAGGACAAGATGAAGTACCTTCACGACAAGTATGCTCGGGGAAAGGAATTCAAGGTTGGTGATATGGTTCTTCTTTTCAACTCCCGGTTGAAGTTATTTCCGGGCAAACTCAAGTCTAAGTGGAGTGGCCCTTTTGAAGTGGTATTTGTGACTCCTTTTGGTGCTCTTGATCTCAAAAACAAAAATAGTGAGGTATTCCGGGTTAATGGGCATCGCGTGAAGCATTACTTGGGGAAGATTGATGACAGCCACGTGGTGGTCCTCCTTCATTTGAAATGATGAGATGGTAACATGCGTCGTGCCGCGACGTTAAATCAGGCGCTTCTTGGGAGGCAACCCATGTCTTTTTCTATTTCTTTGATTTTCTTTGTAGACTAGGATTTTTAAGCTAATGGTTTGTGAGATGTTGCAGGGATAATGTTGAAGCAGTGCAAAACAAAGGCACAAAATGTCAGGTCTCTGAAGTTTGCCGGCACAGCCGCGCTACATTTCTACGCGGTCCGTGCTGGCTTGTGCAGGGATGGCTAAGTCTCTGAAGTTTTCAGCGTGGCCGCGGTGCATTTTTGCGCGGTCCGCGCTGACAGGATCAACAATTCATGCTCTCTGAAGTTTCCAACGCGGTCGCGTGTCATTTCTACGCGGTCCGCGGCCATTTATGCGCGGCCGCGCTGGTAGGTAGGTACTGGGTCCCACTGTCTTTCTATAAATAGAGACCCTAGGCCTCATTTTACCCTTTACGCACTCTGACTTCCTGAGCTTAAATTTTTACTATTCACTGAGACCTTTGCTTCAAGTAGTTGAATCTTCATAATCCTTGGTAACATTCCTAGCTAATTTCATTCATAGTTTTAATTTTTAATTATT
>NW_017686389.1:0-3300 GCF_001879085.1 Nicotiana attenuata | reverse complement strand
CTTGAAGCCGTGCTTCTTAACATGGATGTCAATGATGATGCCGGTAGAGTGGAGTGCGTGAATGCATTGCATGGTATGGGTTCATATTCATATGAGCCTAGGAAGCTATCTTTGGATCTTGAGAATCGCAAAACTCCGCCAACCAAGCCATCAATTGAGGAGCCACCGGTGTTGGAGTTGAAACCACTTCCTCCACACCTCAGGTATGAATTCTTGGGCTCTAATTCGACTCTTCCAGTTATTCTTTCTTCTTGCCTTACTAACTTGCAAGTTGAGGCCACTGTGGAGGTGCTTCAAAAGCGAAAAAGGGCAATAGGATGGACTTTGGCGGACATCAGGGGAATAAGCCCTGCATTTTGCATGCATAAATCATCTTGGAGAAGGATGCACGGCCATCTCTTGAACATCAAAGGAGACTCAACGAGGTGATGCAACAAGTAGTAAAGAAAGAGGTTATCAAGTGGCTTGACGCCGGTGTGGTTTACCCGATCTCGGATAGTTCATGGACCTCTCCGGTCCAATGTGTGCCAAAGAAAGGTGGAATGACGGTAGTGACAAATTCCAACAATGAGTTGATTCCTACTCGGACAGTTACGGGTTGGAGAGTGTGTATGGACTATAGAAAGCTGAATAAGGTGACAAGAAAATATCATTTCCCACTACCATTCTTGGACCAAATGCTCGATCGTCTTGCGGGCCGGGCCTTTTATTGTTTTCTAGATGGCTACTCGGGGTATAATCAAATTCTCATTGCCCCGGAGGATCAGGAGAAGACAACCTTTACATGTCCTTATGGCACGTTCGCTTTCTCGAGAATGCCATTCGGACTATGTAATGCCCCAGCGACCTTCCAAAGATGTATGATGGCAATTTTCACCGACATGGTGGAGGATATCTTGGAGGTATTCATGGACGACTTTAGCGTGGTGGGAGATTCATTTGAGGAATGTTTGGTGCACTTGGATAGGGTATTGGCGAGATGTGAAGAAACCAACCTTGTGCTCAACTGGGAGAAATTCCATTTTATGGAGCAAGAGGGAATTGTATTGGGTCACAAAATCTCAAGGCAAGGAATTGAAGTTGATAAGGCAAAAATCGAGGTTATCTCAAGGCTCCCTCCCCTTACTTCTGTCAAAGGGGTGAGGAGTTTTCTTGGTCATGCCGGGTTTTACCGGCGATTCATTAAAGATTTTTTAAAAATTGTGAACCCACTTTGCAAATTGCTGGAGAAGGATGTCAAGTTTATCTTTGATGAGAAGTGCATGGAGTCTTTTGAGCTATTGAAACACAAGTTGACCACAACTCCTATCATCACCGCACCTAATTGGGATTTGCCTTTTGAACTTATGTGCGATGCGAGTGATGTAGCGGTGGGTGCGGTGTTAGGTCAACGGATCAACAAGATGTTCCATCCTGTGTACTATTCTAGAAAGATGATGAATGAGGACCAAAGAAACTACACAGTGACGGAAAAAGAGCTATTGGCTATTGTGGTCGCGATGGAGAAATTTTGACCTTATCTTATTGGAGCAAAGGTGATCATACACACGGACCATGCAGCCCTCCGATATTTGATGACAAAGAAGGATTCGAAAGCAAGATTGATGAGGTGGGTGCTACTCCTTCAGGAATTTGATTTAGAGATTGTGGATAGAAAGGGGAGCGAGAATCAAGTTGCGGACCATTTGTCCCGGTTAGAGGAAGAAGGGAGACCATGTGATGGAATTAAGATTAATGATAGGTTCCCCGACGAGCAGCTTCTTTCTGTTTCTATGTGTGATATACCATGGTTTGCGGACTTCGCCAACTTCATTGTGACTGGTAATGTGCCGTGTGAGCTCTCTTCCAACCAAAGGAAGAAACTCAAGCGGGATAGCTTGGATTTCTATTGGGATGATCCTTATCTGTTTAAAAAATTTGCACGGATGGGGTGATAAGAAGATGTGTACCAGAAAGTGAACAAATGAACATATTGGAGGCTTGTCACTCTTCTCCCTATGGTGGCCATCATGGGGGGGGGGGGGTGAGGACGGCCTCAAAAGTTTTGAGTTGCGGATTCTATTGGCCAACATTGTTCAAGGATGCTAGTGACTTGGTGAAGAGATGTGATGCATGTCAAAGAGCCGGCGGTATTTCCAAGAAGGATGAGATGCCCTCAATAGAATTCTCGAGGTGGATATTTTTTATGTTTGGGGCATCGATTTCATGGGTCCGTTCGTGAGCTCTTGTGGTAACACTTATGTTCTTGTGGCGGTCGATTATGTCTCAAAATGGGTGGAAGCCGTGGCTTTACCCAACAATGAAGCCCGAAGTGTTGTAGCGTTCTTGAAAAAGAGTATCTTCACGAGATTTGGTACTCCTCTGGCCATTATTAGTGATGGGGGGTCCCATTTTTGCAACAAGGCTTTCGACTCATTGCTTGCTACGTATGGAGTTAACCACAAAGTGACCACCCCCTATCATCCACAAGCTAGCGGTCAAGTGGAAGTCTCAAATCGGGAAATAAAGAGTATTTTGTCCAAAACGGTGAATGCTAATAGGACCGATTGGTCGAAGAAATTGGATGATGCTCTTTGGGCTTATCGGACGGCTTACAAGACTCCAATTGGTATGTCTCCGTATCGGTTGGTTTTGGTAAGGCTTGCCATCTTCCGGTGGAACTTGAGCACAAGGCTATGTGGGCATTGAGGAAGTTGAACTTGGAATGGGATGTTGCAGCCAATCTCCGTGTGGAGCAATTGAATGAGCTTGATGAGTTTAGATTTCATGCCTACTCAAGCTCGTCCTTGTACAAGGACAAGATGAAGTACCTTCACGACAAGTATGCTCGGGGAAAGGAATTCAAGGTTGGTGATATGGTTCTTCTTTTCAACTCCCGGTTGAGGTTATTTCCGGGCAAACTCAAGTCTAAGTGGAGTGGCCCTTTTGAAGTGGTATTTGTGACTCCTTTTGGTGCTCTTGATCTCAAAAACAAAAATAGTGAGGTATTCCGGGTTAATGGGCATCGCGTGAAGCATTACTTGGGGAAGATTGATGACAGCCACGTGGTGGCACTCCTTCATTTGAAATGATGAGATGGTAACATGCGTCGTGACGTGACGTTAAATCAGGAGCTTCTTGGGAGGCAACCCATGTCTTTTTCTATTTCGTTGATTTTCTTTATAGACTAGGATTTTTGAGCTAATGGTTTGTGAGATGTTGCAGGGATAATGTTGAACCAGTGCAGAACAAAAATGTCAGGTCTCTGAAGTTTGCCAACGCGATCGCGCTACAAAACAGGGCGGTCCGCGTAGGCTGGTC
>NW_017686388.1:0-6347 GCF_001879085.1 Nicotiana attenuata | reverse complement strand
TCCGAGATGTGTTGAGTTACTCTTCTCCATGGTTATGGTCACGTACTTCGTGTACTTGATGTCAAATTGCGTGTAGTTGTTGATTTTGAGCATCGTGGCTTGAGGTATTTCATATGAACCGGTGTTTGGATGGGTCACGCATTGCAGCGGGGCTATGTTGGGATATGATCCTTTGTCGTTAGACTTCGTGTGCCTTGGTCCTACTATGTGTGATGGGTTCATAAGCATTGCATTGTGGTGGTACTTGTTGAGCTTGTGGGATGGTTCTCTCATTTGAGTCATTTTCCCTGATTGAGTACATTTGAATTTTTGCCTATTGGTGCACGGATTGCACGGTTTGTGGCTTTAAGTTGTATTGGTGTGGCATGTAAATATAATAGTTGTGTTTGAGGAGATGAGGCCATTGGACCTAGAGTGGATACTATCGGATTTGATTAGAGGTTGTATGGAGGAATAATATCGGAAGGCAGCTTAGGATTTGGCTTTTGTTCTCAACGGACAAGAGAGGGCTCCATGACTTGTTGATTTGATGAGTTATTATGAGTTTTTGTATGTTTCTTTCATCATCGGCAATGTACGAAGGTTTTGGATGAGGTTTTACTTGATATGAGGTGATTACCGGTATTGGGTTTGTTTTGAGCAGCTACTGTTCGAGAATTATTACCACAAGTATGTGAGTTGTGTGGTAAATCATGTGATTATATCTTGAGCTTTTGTTATGNTTTGTTATGGCTTGATACAACTTTTTCAGACTTATACAGTGTGTAGATGCGAGATTCGGGTCTTGTAAGGAATTCCGGATGTTGGGAATTGGGTTCCAAGGTTTATGGGCTAAGGTTGAACTAATGATCTTCAGTTATGTGGTGTTGTTAGGCCTATATGTAATAGGGTGACGTGGGATCACCCCGGGTATGTGCATGGTAAGGTTACACGACGATTTCATTGCTTTAGAACGACTCTTGGCACGTTCGAGGACGAACGTATGTTTAACTAGGGGAGAATGTAACGACTCGATTGGTCGTTTTGAACATTTGCACTTCGCTCGGCAGTTTGAGGGCACGAGTGTCTCCATATAATGTATTATGACTTGTGTGAATCGTCGGTTTTGGTTTTCAGGCTATTTGGAATCGATTTGGAAGAATAAGTTTTATTGTTGAAGCTTTAAGTTAGAAGAGTTGACCAAGTTTGACTTTTTAGTATTTGACCTCGGATTGGAGTTGTGATGGTTTTTTTAGGTGTGGATGGTGATTTTGGACTGGGACGTATGCGCAGATTTGCATTTGGATGCTTCTAGAAGGTTTCAGCACAAATTGGCGAAAGCTGGAAATTTGAAGGTTAATGAGTTTGACCGAGAGTTGACTTTGAAGATATCGGATTCGGATTGTGGTTCCAGAATTGGAATATCTTCTTTATGTCATTTGGGACTTGTGTGCAAAATTTGGGTTTATTCCGAGTTGATTTGATATGTTTCGGCACGAGTTTTGGAAGTTGAAAGTTCAAAGTTCATTCAAGTTCGAATTGAGGTGCGATTCGTCGTTTCGATGTGGTTAGGTGTGATTTGAGACCTCGAGTAGGTCCATGTTATGTTATGGGGCTTATTGGTACATTTGGACGAGGTCCTGAGGGGCTCGGGTGTGTTTCGGATTGACTTCAGACCATTTCGGAGTTGCATGAGATTGCTGGTTTTCTGGTGTTTCAGTTGTGCTTCGCGATCGCGGGAGACGGAACGCGATCGCGATGGGTATTTCTAGTTAGTGCTATTTGTTCTTCGCGTTCGCGCTTCAGAGATCACATTTGCACTGGGTTGAAGTTTTTAATCTTCGTGTTCGCGTCCACGGCTATGCGTTCGCGTAGTGTTGAGCAAGGCTGGTCAGTCTTCATGGGTTCTTCATTGCGTTCGCGATGGTCTATCTGGCAGTGTGCTTCATCGTGTTCGCGATGGTGTTGCCGCGAACGCGTAGTGTAAAGTGTGACAATGTGAGTTTGTGCTTCGCGAACGCGAGGTTGCTACTGCGTTCGCGAAGGGTATTGCTGGAACAATGATATAAAGTACTCTATTTCGAAGGTTTCGAGCATTTGAGCATATTTTGAGTTATGGAGCTCGGATTTGGACGATTTTGGAGGCGATTTTCACCATATGGGTTGGTGTTAGTGTTATCTACTCTGTTTTTATTATATTTCATGAGTCTATCCTCGTCTTTAGCATTTGGTTGATGATTTCAAAGAGAAAATTGGGGGTTTTTACTAAAGTTTCATAGAGTGAATTTTTGAGTTTTGAGTATCGATTTGTAGTCAGATTTGAGTGGAACTAGTATAGTTGGAATCCTAATTGAATGGGTTGTCGAATTTTGTTAGTTTTGTTGGGTTCCGAGGTGCGGGTTTGACTTTTGGTTGATTTTGGGCTTTTGATTAAAGATTCGATCTTTATCGATTGGATTTGTTCCCTTTGGCATTATTTGATGCATTTGAGTTGCTTTTGTCTGATTCGAGCCGTTCGGATGTCGGTACACGCGGGATGGCATTTTGGAGCATCGTTTGGCTTGCTCGGCATTGGATTTGGCTTGTTCGAGGTAAGTAACACTTCTAAACTTGGTGCTGAGGGTATGAAACCCCGAATTACGTGTTATGTGATTGATGTTGAGGTGACGCGTATTCTAGGTGACGGGCGTGTGGGCGTGCACCGTAGTAACTATGGTTTAGTTGATTCCATGGAACTGTGCAGCTATCTTATCTGAACATTTTCACTGTACTCTATGTGTTAGAGCACTTGAGCTAAGATTTACGCTAGAAATCATGTTTAGGATATATGCAGGTACTATTTGGACAAACAATTGTCATTCTTAGCTGTTGAGCTATTTGCTTAGTTGCAGTTATGTACTCAGTCGCATTCATCATTACATATCATATCTCAGTCTTTGTTATTGTATATTGTCACATTTCATATCATTGATTTAAGGCTGCTTAGCATGAGTTTTGTGAGCCCGAGAGACTGGAGAGATTGATGACCGAGTGAGGCCGATGGCCTGTTGTAAGTGATATTTATGGGATCGAGTTGCACGCCGCAACAAGCTTTATTGATTCATGCCAGGATTTGGCTTATAATTATAGCGCTTGGGCTGGATCGGCCCTCCGGTGTCTGCACATGCACAGTGGGCACAATTGCTAGCAATAATTTACAGTTGGGCTGGATCTGCCCTGTACAGTACTTAGTGACTGAGTGTTGAGCATGCTGAGTGAGAGTACGAGACAGATAGATTGAGTACGCTGAGAGTGTGAGTACATGAGTACATCACTGAGATACATTATATTTGGCATACGTACTTGATATACAGGCATAGAGGTGCATTTCCTTCTACTACCCGGTTGTGGCGACATTCATGATTTCACGTGTATATTGACATGTAGGCATAGAGATGTATTTTCCTCATGCTATATGAAAATGAAACATCTTATTTATTGTTCAAAGGTTTTTGGGATAAATCACAGTTTTCAAACTTACTTATATGTTTTTTGTGTTTCGGCGAAAGATTTGGGATTTACTGTTATACCTGAAAAACATGCCTATTTTCCGTAACTGTGAACTGTTACACCCTATGTTTTCGTACGTGAGAGTACGTCGTAAGTCAAGTGATGTAAGCTCAGAAATAAGATTATATTTGGAAGCATATAAAGTAAGTCAATCATGTTACCTTGGAGGTTACAAATATTTAAGATCATGAATAATGAGTACCAAGAGGGTTGGTAAGCTTAGAGCGAAACCAATTAAAGAAAATAAGTTTCGTCGAAAGTCGACAAGTTTGGAATGTTATAAAATGCACTTTGGGGTGAGACTAGGGTTCTTAACATGATAAGGAGCTTATGCTATGAGTTAGTTTAGTCGTATGATAGTCATTTGCTACGTTTTGAAGGCAAGCAAGTTGTGGAACAAAAGTTGGTAAAGGTCATCACAAGTTACATTCATAATGTGCTGAAAATTAGGTCAAATGTAGCTGAGCTTTTCTCCCAATAATCTTGGAATTATTATATGTTCTACCTACCAAATTGAAGATATATGAGTCTAGTTTCTAACTCATTAAACTGTTCATTTATACAACATTGGAATAGAGACATATTTGCAGTTTCACGAGACTACGCAGATTGCATAGGTGACAAGTAGGTGTGTCATTGAAGCTTTTTGAGCAATACATATTGTGTTTTATATAAAGTCTTTTTTGGGACATATTATATACCAAATTGAAGGTTTTGTAATGAAGTTTCCAACGCTCATAACCGTTCGTTCATACGACATCCAGATAAAAAGATATAAGCGTCGGAAGAAGAGCCAATACTAGGGTGCCAAGCTAGCACCTCTTTGACTTTTCAAAAGTTGATATATAGGTCTTAAGTCCTCTCTCTCTTCATTTTTACATAGAACCCCCATAAAACCCATCCTTGATCTCTCTAATAGGGTTTTAAAGAAGATTAACATCCCGGGTACGAAATCAAGAAGCGATAATATTAGAACGATCCTTACGACGTAATTATCATTATACTGCCTCTCTTTTTCTTTGTAGTTTGAGTTTTTGAAGGTACTTCATAGTTAATAGAACGTCTAATTTTAAGTATTTAAATATCAAGGAAGAGTGACAAATTGATTTCCTAATAGTTAGAACTCACGGGACGGTGATCAGAAGCCGAGAGTTCGATTTATTCTACTTTTAATGGACTGTATTGTTGTCCACTCTTGTTGGCCTATTGTGCTGATGATTTATGGAGTTTGGAAGGATAAAAGGGCATGGAGAAACGCCACATGTGGTAGGGTAGTAGGTTGGTCGCTCGTCGTAGCAGTTTCAGGCTAATTGATAACTTATTGATTGGGTGTGTTATGGTATATTTGCGATTTTTGTTGTATTGAAGGTCCCGAATTGTAATTAGGTTGGTTTTGAGTTGCTGATTGTATTGTGGTCATATCTCGCCTATAGTAGGCTTTAGGCAGAAGTAAAATTAGGGGAAATGCTGCCTGTTTTATTTTAGAATCGAGTTATCGTTTGAGATACATGATATACTAGTGCCATCTAAGTTGTACATGTACTTCTTTGTTATAGGGTTGGCACGCTAGTTGTCATAAGCTTGTTGTTGAGTTGCATCGACAAATTGAGGTATGTTAAGTCTATCCCTTCTTTCCTTTTGGCATGATCCATATGATACAAACGAAA
Source organism: Nicotiana attenuata (assembly GCF_001879085.1). Taxonomy (NCBI): domain Eukaryota; kingdom Viridiplantae; phylum Streptophyta; class Magnoliopsida; order Solanales; family Solanaceae; genus Nicotiana; species Nicotiana attenuata. The sequence goes on along the minus strand of NW_017686388.1, from coordinate 1,152 downwards.
CGAACATATGTGCAACTTTCATAAATGACTATATTCATAAAAGTACTACGGGTGCCTCTGTTCTTGATTCCCCATGTGTCTTATTGTTATATCTTTGGTTCATGGGTCTCAGAAAAAATACATAGTTGATAAAGTTTATCCGGAAGCATATTGATCCTATTACTTTCCGAGAGATCTTATAGGCTTACTTCATTATGCATTGCATTCATTAATACATGTACATTGACCCATGACTAGATGGCACTATATATGCATATATTATATGTATATGGGGTATGGGAAAAGGTTACGACGTTATATACGCACCACCACCTGATTAGTTAGTATACATTGAAGATTTCGCCCACAGAGGCCGAGATGATATGATGAGATGCCCTTAGAGGCTTGATGATGTTATGTACACATATACCTATGCATGATATGATGCTTATACGCATGTGCATGACATTATAAATGTTTCATGATTCATAGAGCTATTCAGACTTACATGTTGAGTTCTTTACAATTTTTCTTTCATGTCTTTTATATACTACTTTCATGCCTTACATACTTGGTACATTATTTGTACTGACGTCCCTTTTGCCTGGCGACACCGTGTTTCATGCCCGCAGGTCCTGATAGATAGGTTGATGGTCCTCCTAGTAGGCTATCAGCTCAGTGGAAGGTATTGGTGCACTCCACTTGCTTTGGAGTTGCCTATTTGGTCAGTATGATTTGGATATGTATTGATTGGTATGATGGGTACCTGTCTCGACCTTTATGACATTTATGTACTCTTAGAGGCTTGTAGACAGATGTCATGTATATGGATACTTGTATGGCCTTGTCGGCCTATGTTTTGAGTGTACAAATGATCATGTCGGCCTTGTAGGCTCGTATGTCACATGTATAAGTTTCTATATCATGTTAGGTCGTCCTACGTCTAGTATTCCTTATATTTTATCCCGGTTATCTCATGACGGCCCTTCTGGCCCATTTAGCCATGATAGTGTGATAAGAAATATATGGTATGTTGGTACTTGAGTAAGGCACCAGGTGCCCGTCGCGGCCCTCTGATTTTGGTCGTGACATGAACGAGTTGAGCATCTTATCTCTGAGTTATTTCTTGTACCATCTTTATTGTATTGTTATAAGCTGTTGCTGGCTATTGGA
>NW_017686387.1:0-6347 GCF_001879085.1 Nicotiana attenuata | reverse complement strand
TGGAGGCCCTATGTCTAAAAATCTCAACTAGGGAATGAAGGCCCTATGCTGGCGAAAGGCGACTAGGGAATTGAGGCCCTATGTCTAAAAATCTCAATTAGGGATCGGAGCCCTATACTGGCGAAAGGTGACTAGGGAATGGTGGCCCTATGTCTCAAAATCTCAACTAGGGATTGGAGCCCTATGCCGGCGAAAGGCGACTGGGGAATGGAGGCCCTACGCTGGCGAAACGCTAATAGGGAATGGAGGCCCTATGTCTAAAAATCTCAACTAGGGATTGGAGCCCTATGCGGGCAAAAGGCGACTAGGGAATGGAGACCCTATGTTTAAAAAATCTCAACTAGGGATTGGGGCCCTATGCTGGCAAAAGGCGACTAGGGAATGGAGACCCTATGTTTAAAAATCTCAACTAGGGATTGGAGCCCTATGCTGATGAAAGGCGACTAGGGAATGGAGCCCCTTTGTCTAAAAATCTCAACTAGGGATTGGAGCCCTATGTTAGCAAAAGGCGACTAGGGAATGGAGGCCCTATGTCTAAAAATCTCAACTAGGGATTGGAGCCCTATGCTGGCAAAAGGCGACTAGGGAATGGAGGCCCTATGTCTAAAAATCTCAACTAGGGATTGGAGCCCTATGTTGGCAAAAGGCGACTAGGGAATGGAGGCCCTATGTCTAAAAATCTCAACTAGGGATTGGAGCCCTATGTTGGCAAAAGGCGACTAGGGAATGGAGGCCCTATGTCTAAAAATCTCAACTAGGGATTGGAGCCCTATGTTGGCAAAAGGCGACTAGGGAATGGAGGCCCTATGTCTAAAAATCTCAACTAGGGATTGGAGCCCTATGTTGGCAAAAGGCGACTAGGGAATGGAGGCCCTATGTCTAAAAATCTCAACTAGGGATTGGAGCCCTATGTTGGCAAAAGGCGACTAGGGAATGGAGGCCCTATGTCTAAAAATCTCAACTAGGGATTGGAGCCCTATGTTGGCAAAAGGCGACTAGGGAATGGAGGCCCTATGTCTAAAAATCTCAACTAGGGATTGGAGCCCTATGTTGGCAAAAGGCGACTAGGGAATGGAGGCCCTATGTCTAAAAATCTCAACTAGGGATTGGAGCCCTATGTTGGCAAAAGGCGACTAGGGAATGGAGGCCCTATGTCTAAAAATCTCAACTAGGGATTGGAGCCCTATGTTGGCAAAAGGCGACTAGGGAATGGAGGCCCTATGTCTAAAAATCTCAACTAGGGATTGGAGCCCTATGTTGGCAAAAGGCGACTAGGGAATGGAGGCCCTATGTCTAAAAATCTCAACTAGGGATTGGAGCCCTATGTTGGCAAAAGGCGACTAGGGAATGGAGGCCCTATGTCTAAAAATCTCAACTAGGGATTGGAGCCCTATGTTGGCAAAAGGCGACTAGGGAATGGAGGCCCTATGTCTAAAAATCTCAACTAGGGATTGGAGCCCTATGTTGGCAAAAGGCGACTAGGGAATGGAGGCCCTATGTCTAAAAATCTCAACTAGGGATTGGAGCCCTATGTTGGCAAAAGGCGACTAGGGAATGGAGGCCCTATGTCTAAAAATCTCAACTAGGGATTGGAGCCCTATGTTGGCAAAAGGCGACTAGGGAATGGAGGCCCTATGTCTAAAAATCTCAACTAGGGATTGGAGCCCTATGTTGGCAAAAGGCGACTAGGGAATGGAGGCCCTATGTCTAAAAATCTCAACTAGGGATTGGAGCCCTATGTTGGCAAAAGGCGACTAGGGAATGGAGGCCCTATGTCTAAAAATCTCAACTAGGGATTGGAGCCCTATGTTGGCAAAAGGCGACTAGGGAATGGAGGCCCTATGTCTAAAAATCTCAACTAGGGATTGGAGCCCTATGTTGGCAAAAGGCGACTAGGGAATGGAGGCCCTATGTCTAAAAATCTCAACTAGGGATTGGAGCCCTATGTTGGCAAAAGGCGACTAGGGAATGGAGGCCCTATGTCTAAAAATCTCAACTAGGGATTGGAGCCCTATGTTGGCAAAAGGCGACTAGGGAATGGAGGCCCTATGTCTAAAAATCTCAACTAGGGATTGGAGCCCTATGTTGGCAAAAGGCGACTAGGGAATGGAGGCCCTATGTCTAAAAATCTCAACTAGGGATTGGAGCCCTATGTTGGCAAAAGGCGACTAGGGAATGGAGGCCCTATGTCTAAAAATCTCAACTAGGGATTGGAGCCCTATGTTGGCAAAAGGCGACTAGGGAATGGAGGCCCTATGTCTAAAAATCTCAACTAGGGATTGGAGCCCTATGTTGGCAAAAGGCGACTAGGGAATGGAGGCCCTATGTCTAAAAATCTCAACTAGGGATTGGAGCCCTATGTTGGCAAAAGGCGACTAGGGAATGGAGGCCCTATGTCTAAAAATCTCAACTAGGGATTGGAGCCCTATGTTGGCAAAAGGCGACTAGGGAATGGAGGCCCTATGTCTAAAAACTCAACTAGGGATTGGAGCCCTATGTTGGCAAAAGGCGACTAGGGAATGGAGGCCCTATGTCTAAAAACTCAACTAGGGATTGGAGCCCTATGTTGGCAAAAGGCGACTAGGGAATGGAGGCCCTATGTCTAAAAAGGCACAACTCAGGGATTGGAGCCCTAATGTTGGCAAAAGGCGACTAGGGAATGGAGGCCCTATGTCTAAAAAGGCACAACTCAGGGATTGGAGCCCTAATGTTGGCAAAAGGCGACTAGGGAATGGAGGCCCTATGTCTAAAAAGGCACAACTCAGGGATTGGAGCCCTAATGTTGGCAAAAGGCGACTAGGGAATGGAGGCCCTATGTCTAAAAAGGCACAACTCAGGGATTGGAGCCCTAATGTTGGCAAAAGGCGACTAGGGAATGGAGGCCCTATGTCTAAAAAGGCACAACTCAGGGATTGGAGCCCTAATGTTGGCAAAAGGCGACTAGGGAATGGAGGCCCTATGTCTAAAAAGGCACAACTCAGGGATTGGAGCCCTAATGTTGGCAAAAGGCGACTAGGGAATGGAGGCCCTATGTCTAAAAAGGCACAACTCAGGGATTGGAGCCCTAATGTTGGCAAAAGGCGACTAGGGAATGGAGGCCCTATGTCATAAAATCTCAACTCGGGATTGGAGCCCTATGCTGGCGAAATGCGACTAGGGAATGGAGGCCCTATGTCTAAAAGCCTCAACTACGGAATGGAGGCCCTATGCTGTTGAAAGGCGACTAGGGAATTGAGGCCCTTTGTCTAAAAATCTCAACTAGGGATTGGAGCCCAATGCTGGCGAAAGGTGACTAGGGAATGGAGGCCCTATGTCTAAAAATCTCAACTAGGGATTGGAGCCCTATGCTGGCGAAAGGCGACTAGGGAATGGAGGCCCTATGTCTAAAAATCTCAACTAGGGATTGGAGCCCTATGCTGGCAAAAGGCGACTAGGGAATGGAGGCCCTATGTCTAAAAATCTCAACTAGGGATTGGAGCCCTATGCTGGCAAAAGGCGACTAGGGAATGGAGGCCCTATGTCTAAAAATCTCAACTAGGGATTGGAGCCCTATGCTGGCAAAAGGCGACTAGGGAATGGAGGCCCTATGTCTAAAAATCTCAACTAGGGATTGGAGCCCTATGCTGGCAAAAGGCGACTAGGGAATGGAGGCCCTATGTCTAAAAATCTCAACTAGGGATTGGAGCCCTATGCTGGCAAAAGGCGACTAGGGAATGGAGGCCCTATGTCTAAAAATCTCAACTAGGGATTGGAGCCCTATGCTGGCAAAAGGCGACTAGGGAATGGAGGCCCTATGTCTAAAAATCTCAACTAGGGATTGGAGCCCTATGCTGGCAAAAGGCGACTAGGGAATGGAGGCCCTATGTCTAAAAATCTCAACTAGGGATTGGAGCCCTATGCTGGCAAAAGGCGACTAGGGAATGGAGGCCCTATGTCTAAAAATCTCAACTAGGGATTGGAGCCCTATGCTGGCAAAAGGCGACTAGGGAATGGAGGCCCTATGTCTAAAAATCTCAACTAGGGATTGGAGCCCTATGCTGGCAAAAGGCGACTAGGGAATGGAGGCCCTATGTCTAAAAATCTCAACTAGGGATTGGAGCCCTATGCTGGCAAAAGGCGACTAGGGAATGGAGGCCCTATGTCTAAAAATCTCAACTAGGGATTGGAGCCCTATGCTGGCAAAAGGCGACTAGGGAATGGAGGCCCTATGTCTAAAAATCTCAACTAGGGATTGGAGCCCTATGCTGGCAAAAGGCGACTAGGGAATGGAGGCCCTATGTCTAAAAATCTCAACTAGGGATTGGAGCCCTATGCTGGCAAAAGGCGACTAGGGAATGGAGGCCCTATGTCTAAAAATCTCAACTAGGGATTGGAGCCCTATGCTGGCAAAAGGCGACTAGGGAATGGAGGCCCTATGTCTAAAAATCTCAACTAGGGATTGGAGCCCTATGCTGGCAAAAGGCGACTAGGGAATGGAGGCCCTATGTCTAAAAATCTCAACTAGGGATTGGAGCCCTATGCTGGCAAAAGGCGACTAGGGAATGGAGGCCCTATGTCTAAAAATCTCAACTAGGGATTGGAGCCCTATGCTGGCAAAAGGCGACTAGGGAATGGAGGCCCTATGTCTAAAAATCTCAACTAGGGATTGGAGCCCTATGCTGGCAAAAGGCGACTAGGGAATGGAGGCCCTATGTCTAAAAATCTCAACTAGGGATTGGAGCCCTATGCTGGCAAAAGGCGACTAGGGAATGGAGGCCCTATGTCTAAAAATCTCAACTAGGGATTGGAGCCCTATGCTGGCAAAAGGCGACTAGGGAATGGAGGCCCTATGTCTAAAAATCTCAACTAGGGATTGGAGCCCTATGCTGGCAAAAGGCGACTAGGGAATGGAGGCCCTATGTCTAAAAATCTCAACTAGGGATTGGAGCCCTATGCTGGCAAAAGGCGACTAGGGAATGGAGGCCCTATGTCTAAAAATCTCAACTAGGGATTGGAGCCCTATGCTGGCAAAAGGCGACTAGGGAATGGAGGCCCTATGTCTAAAAATCTCAACTAGGGATTGGAGCCCTATGCTGGCAAAAGGCGACTAGGGAATGGAGGCCCTATGTCTAAAAATCTCAACTAGGGATTGGAGCCCTATGCTGGCAAAAGGCGACTAGGGAATGGAGGCCCTATGTCTAAAAATCTCAACTAGGGATTGGAGCCCTATGCTGGCAAAAGGCGACTAGGGAATGGAGGCCCTATGTCTAAAAATCTCAACTAGGGATTGGAGCCCTATGCTGGCAAAAGGCGACTAGGGAATGGAGGCCCTATGTCTAAAAATCTCAACTAGGGATTGGAGCCCTATGCTGGCAAAAGGCGACTAGGGAATGGAGGCCCTATGTCTAAAAATCTCAACTAGGGATTGGAGCCCTATGCTGGCAAAAGGCGACTAGGGAATGGAGGCCCTATGTCTAAAAATCTCAACTAGGGATTGGAGCCCTATGCTGGCAAAAGGCGACTAGGGAATGGAGGCCCTATGTCTAAAAATCTCAACTAGGGATTGGAGCCCTATGCTGGCAAAAGGCGACTAGGGAATGGAGGCCCTATGTCTAAAAATCTCAACTAGGGATTGGAGCCCTATGCTGGCAAAAGGCGACTAGGGAATGGAGGCCCTATGTCTAAAAATCTCAACTAGGGATTGGAGCCCTATGCTGGCAAAAGGCGACTAGGGAATGGAGGCCCTATGTCTAAAAATCTCAACTAGGGATTGGAGCCCTATGCTGGCAAAAGGCGACTAGGGAATGGAGGCCCTATGTCTAAAAATCTCAACTAGGGATTGGAGCCCTATGCTGGCAAAAGGCGACTAGGGAATGGAGGCCCTATGTCTAAAAATCTCAACTAGGGATTGGAGCCCTATGCTGGCAAAAGGCGACTAGGGAATGGAGGCCCTATGTCTAAAAATCTCAACTAGGAATTGGAGCCCTATACTGGCGAAAGGCGACTAGGGAATGGAGGCCCTATGTCGAAAAATATCAACTAGGGATTGGAGCCCTATGCTGGCAAAGGGTGACTAGGGAAAGGAGGCCCTATGTCTCATAAATCTCAACTAGGGATTGGAGCCCTATGCTGGCGAATGGCGACTAAGGAATGGTGGTCCTATGTCTCAAAATCTCAACTAGGGATTGGAGCCCTATGCTGGCGAAAGGCGACTAAGGAATGGAGGCTCTATGTCTAAAAATCTCAACTAGGGATTGGAGCTTTATGCTGGCGAAAGGCGACTAGGGAATGGAGGCCCTATGTCTAAAAATCTCAATTAGGGATTTGAGCCCTATGCTGGCGAAAGGCGACTAGGGAATGGTGGCCCT
>NW_017686386.1:5171-6347 GCF_001879085.1 Nicotiana attenuata | reverse complement strand
CCGTGCTAGACTCCAAGACGAAGAAGATTCTATTCTCTTCTAGAAAACCTATGCCGTATACCATACAAAGAGGAAGACTTTGGAGGAGGCCAAAGAAGGCATTGCTATAATCGATGAATGCATTGCCAAGGCCCGAGAGCTGGAGATAACTGCTCGCGAGAACCTCCCTGCTCGGCCCGTTGCTTATGAATCTTCAAATACTAACTCTGAGCATCGGGGAATGAAGGAGAAACTGAAGAAAATAAAGGCCTCGAACCGAAAGTGGAACGTCTTTCTCCCAATAAAGAAAACGAAGACTCCTCTCTTCCTTCGGGTTCTGGCAACAAGAACTAATGCATATATTTTTCTTTACTTTTCGTAATTATGACAAAAGGAACAAATACTTGGTTGCACCCCGAGTTGTAGCTGTACACAAATTTCTAGACTCCTTGAAGATAGTCAGAGCCGTCCATAACACAGACTTGGCAAATGGTTTTTGTACCCTAAGCTTCATGTATCATCGCTATGGTCATATTGGGGGGTTCAACAACCCAGAAAGTAAGATATGTAGCAAAGGAAACCGCCAGAAGTAGGAGGAGCATCGATGTTTCGCTTTTATGGTGGTTTTCTTGGGGCTTTTAGTATTTCCGAGGAAGGATGGGAACATCGATATAAAAATAGCCGGAGTCGTCAGCACGTTAATTACCCAGGCCAAAAGTACACTTGCACCTATGATATTGGCCGACATCTTTCGTGCTCTTACAGCTTGCAAAGCCGGGGGAAACTTGCTTCGAGGGGTGCAACTTGTTATTACAAATGTGGATGATCGAGCATCTGTGTCATCGCCCGCAGTTTTTGAGCTACGGGTCTCCAGAAAAAACATGCATAGAAGAATTTTACACGAGGACTGAAGAAGCCAAATTGCCGGAAGGAGTCACGGGATGGACAACATATTTCCGGTCCCTCACGGCTAGCCGAATAGAGTGGACACTGGGATGGTTACCCGTTGATGAAATCGTATATATGCCGGCAGCCCGACCACACTTCCTTCTAATGGGGCTTAGAAGCATTCAGCCTTACACCCCGTATCGAGTGTTGAGGCAGCTGGGGAGATGCCAGATAGTGCCCAAGGATGAAGATCTTAGTTTGCAAGTGATTGAGATTGGCCCTGATGGCCAGTTCCCTGAAGCAATAGTT
>NW_017686386.1:0-712 GCF_001879085.1 Nicotiana attenuata | reverse complement strand
TTCAAACCCACTTCAGCTGACATAAGGAGAGCCAAAAAGATGAAAAAGAGAGTGTGGACCCTTCCAAAACCTATTCCTCGCCTTTCCCGTTCCTTCGTCCGGCCTGGTACTAAACAACGCCCAACAACAGCAATGCCAAATTCTGTGATGATAGAACCTGACAAGGAGATGCTCGCAAGGTTTGAAAAGGTGGTCGATGAAGTGAATATGGTGGAACCCGGCGAAGGCCCGAGTGGATTTGATGTGCAGTTCATGGGATCTCAGGCTAAGCCTAATAACTGGGAAGCTACTCCTCTCCCGATTCGGAAGGAGTCGTGGTAGTTAGTTTTGATTTTTCTTTGAGTACTAAGTCTGGATTATTTCCAGGGTTGTAATTCAGATTTCTATGTTCCGTCCATTTTGGATGAGTTAAACCTTGTTATCTTACAAATATAATGAAATGCAATTTCCTCCTTTCTTCTCTCCTGATAGTCTTTATTTTTCTTTTCTCTTTTGTACAGTCCCTTTTATGCTGATTCCAATGATGTGTCATGCGTAAGGAGTCGCCGGCCTAGTCTTGATAACCGATGTGAAATAGTAATACAGGAAATTGAGTGTGAGGATGGAGGGGAATACGATAATGAGGAAGCTTTGGAAGAAATCAGTAAGGAGTTAAATCAATTTGAGGAAAAACCCAAACCTAATTTGAATGACACAGAGGCGATCAATTTAG
>NW_017686385.1:0-6348 GCF_001879085.1 Nicotiana attenuata | reverse complement strand
ATAACAACGCCCGAATGATTGCCCCTACAAACAACCCCGGTAATGACCCCCTAATCCTATAACAACCAATCACACGCCTTGTAATAATCCTTCTATTCACGTAATAGGAATAAATCATGAGTTTTCTTCTAGAAATCTGGCTAATAATAATCGCATGCAGACTAATGACCACTCAAAAATTACGCACTTGGCAAACTCGAGCCAACAAGTGTCGGAGGAAAAATCTAAAGCAGATTTTGATATAACCCCCACGAAACCTTTCCACTCCTCCATGCAAATAGATATTATACTTCCTACCTCACCTATTAACCTATCATCAACTCCTTCTGTTGATGTTTCTTCTTCTATATTAACAATCACTCCAAACCAAAATGCCTCGCACACCTCTGACTCTAAGAAGAAGGTACAGAATAATCCAAGTCAATCGTCTCCATCGACCCTATTCGATGGACAACCTTCCCCCTCTTCCACAACAATTACCACACTCTCCAGTGATATACGCCCAACCCCCAAACCCTCCAAATCGCCAACCCCAATCTTGGATAGAGCTGGGTCTAATGGGCTATGCACTCTCGTTCAACCTTCAAATCAATGGCCAGGTTTCAGTTCTGATAATCCAGAACACCAACTACTTGGCTCAGCTAATCTCAGAAGGAATGCATCTGGCGATGAACAACTACATCAACCAGATGTGGATGAACAACATCCTGCAACCACTGGTACCATCAATGAACCAGAATATTGCAAACAACATGCAGAACATGTGGAATATTCCGGGGAACCCACAGACTCTAATGCCACCAAATATTCCTATCAACCTCCCCTTCTTTGCTCCGGAGGAGATGTCCATAATGAACCCTATATTCACTCGCTGGAATGTGCAACAACTCCCACCCCCAAATGTCCAATAACAAGAACAACCTGCTCCAGTGGAAGTACCAGCTCAACCACAACCTCAGGAGAACATGCAAGAACAAGAACAAGGTCCAGAAGAGGAGGAAGAGCACAACCTTCACCAGGGGGAACCAAGGGTGGCATTCTCAAGCCTAAACGAAGTCAAAATTCTTATATTCAAAGAAAGGCTCGACAAGAAGTGCATTTTGAGTTACCCAATGACCCTGTTCAAATGCTCAATCGATATAAGGCCACCACACGATCCAACGGTAGGAAAAAACGTGGTAGTCTTAGTGCCATCACACAAGAGGAACATTGCAAGAGCAATGAGGGGCAACTCACACAACACCCTGATCCCCCCACAAATGAATCAGCCTATTAATTTTATTATCTGGAACGTGCGTGGTGCTAACAACCCAAACTTTAGAAGAAACCTAAGGGAACTCATGGACACTCACAAGCCTAGTCTGATTGCATTACTGGAGACTAGAATGGCCACTCACATCTCCATTCTTGAGGAATTTAACTTCACTGAAATGATCGAGGTAGCAGCAGAAGGTCAGGCTGGTGGAATGGTGATCCTTTGGAACCACAATAGGGTTGTAGTGAATAACTTCACCAAAAGGAACCAAGAGATCCATGCAATGATAGAGGTACAACCCAATCACAAACCTTGGCTTTTTAGATCTATTTACGCTAGTACTAATAAAATCAATAGAGACATCCTTTGGAAAAACTTAAAAATTATTTCGGATAACTATAAGGGCGCTTGGTTAATGGGGGGTGGTTTTAATGATGTCACTAGGTCAGATGAAAAATTAACGGGTAGGGCAGTGAACCAAAAAAGGGCAAAAAAAATTATCGGAAGCCTTAATTATTGTAAACTTCTTGACTTAGGATTTAAAGGACCAAAATTTACTTGGTCAAACCATAGAAAGAAAAATAGGGGGCTTATAATGGAAAGAGTTGACAAAGTGTACTCTAATGTGGAATGGCTTGACCAATACCCCCAAGCCTCCATAATCCATTTGCCCAAGACATACTCGGATCACAACCCTATCCTAGTCTCGCTTAATAACTTCAATAAAAATTATTTGAATAAACCCTTTAGGCTAGAGACAATGTGGTGCTGCCATCCGGACTTTATCAATATTGTAAAAAAGAATTGGTCTAATAAAGACCTCCTAAAGGCTACTGCTTCGTTTGAGGATGATATAAGACAGTGGAGTAAAGTAAACTTTGGTAGTATTAATCAAAGGAAAAGAAAAATTCTAGCTAGATTAGGAGGACTTCAAAGAAGCCCTAATTATCATACAAGTACCTACCTACAACAATTAGAAGACACCCTCACTCAACAATATAACGACATCCTCAAATTAGAAGAAGATTACTGGAAATTGAGGTCTAGGGTACTATGGCTAAATGATGGAGATGCAAATACTAAATTTTTTCAAATATGTGCTACAAATAGAAGAAGGATTAATAAAATAGTCTTCTTCAAGGATGATAAAGGAAATTGGATAGACGACCACCAAAGCATAATGACTCACACAATAAACTACTTCAAGGATCTTTTTACCATTTCCCATTCTTACTCAAAATGGCACACAAATAGTAAGGACCCTGCTATATACACTAACAATGCCCTACTTAGTCTAGACCTACCCCTTGAGAATCAAGAAATAAGGAATGCAATATTCTCTTTCAAACCTTATAAATCCCCCGGGCCGGATGGTCTACACCATTTTTTTCTATCAAAAGTATTGGGGTACCTTAAAAGAGAGTGTGCAAGCCTTCTGCCACAAAGTATTCAGAGATTGCCACATCCCTACTCCCATTAATAACACTTACTTGTGCCTAATCCCTAAGTTTGAAAATGCTAACAATATAAAGAATTTTAGGCCTATTAGCTTATGCAATACCATCTACAATGTGATCACAAAAATAATCGCCAATAGATTGAGACCCCTTCTCAGTAATCTAATTGGACCTCATCAAGCCAGTTTTATTAAAGGTAGACGTGCTTGTGATAATGCTTTAATTATTCAAGAAATAGTGAAATACACTAGGAAATCAAAAGCAAAAGAAGGCAACATGTTACTAAAAATAGATCTCGAAAAGGCCTTTGATAAACTTGAGTGGTCCTTTATTCATAGAACTTTAATTTTTTTCAATTTTCCTCCTAAAATCATTAGTTTAATCATGTCTTGCATAACCACCCCCGGCTACTCAATCCTAGTGAATGGTACCAAATCTGACCCTTTTACACCAACAAGGGGGATTAGACAAGGTGATCCAATGTCCCCCTATATATTTATTTTATGCATGGAAATGCTGTCTATCATGATCAATCACAAAGTTGATACTAGGATGTGGGATGCCATAAAAATCAGCCCTAAAAGTCCTATGTTATCACACATGTTCTTTGCTGACGTCTGACGATATAACTCTCACAGGCAAAGCTAATACTAAAACTACCCTCACAATTATCTAAATCCTCAATAATTTTTGTCTCTTGTCGGGCCAAACTATTAATAAGACAAAGTCCAACTTAATTATTTCTCCAAGTTGCTCTAAGACAACTAGGAGGGACTTGTCCTCTATCCTCAATATCAAACTAAGTGATAATTTTGGAATCTACTTGGGCTTCCCCATTATTAATTTAAAACCAAATCACAAAGACTATCAGTTTGTAATTGATAAAATGAGAACTAAACTGGGGAATTGGAAAGCTAGGTGGCTAAACATGGCTGATAGATGCACCTTAGTTACATCTACTCTTAACAATATTCCTAATCACATCATGAAATTTACTGACCTCCCTACAAAAACAATCAAGGAAATTGACAAGATTCAAAGGAATTTCCTATGAAATTCTACTACTGAAAAAAGAAAGCTACATCTCCTGAATTGGGATATTATTACAAAGGACAAGCAATCAGGGGGGGGGGGGTTAGGAATTAGGAAAGCTAGAAGCAAGAATCTATCCTTGCTAACCAGTCTAGCCTGGAGGCTTATTAATACTACCTCTCTTTGGACTCAAATTCTAACTACTAAATATGCCACAACTAGGAATAAAAATCACTACTCTTTCGTTTGGAAAAGTCTTTTGAAAGGATGGTACTACTGTAACAAGGGAACTAGGTGGGATATAAGCAACAAAAACCTTAATATTTGGGAGACAAATTGGATCCCCAATATTAATAACCTAAGAGCTTCAATTCAAGGTCCCCTTAATTACAATGAAGAAAAGCTGAATATAGGTAACATAATTTCCGGGAAGAACTGGGACCCCACAAAAATTTCGTTTGACTTGCCTTCTAACATTTCTAAGAATATAGATGCTATTGTGAGCTATAATACTTATAAAGCTAATTCTCTTCATAATATATGGAGTCTCAGCTCCAACGCGCTCTTCTCCACCTCCTCGTGCTACAAGCTTATAGAACAACAAAACCCCTGTGATAAGGATTACACATGGATTTGGAATCTTCAATGTCCTAATAAAATAAAAATATTCATTTGGAAATGCTATCATAATAGAATTCCTACAAGATCCTATCTAGCGCATATAGGGATGAACATAAACCCTAAATGTCCCACTTACAAAGTACACGATGAAACAATTCACCACCTCTTCTGGGATTGCTCAACTATTGCACACATTTGGTCAGACCTAGGAATTAAGCTTAATAACATAACGAAAGACCACTGGATTGACCAAATAAGAAATACAACGAACTCGTTTAACCATGCTCACCTTAAATGGGAAGATACTTATCCTTTTGTTATCTGGCTAATTTGGAAAAACAGGAATAATAATAACCATAATAATATAAACAACAGACTTAATTGGAACACTATCGATAAAAATATTGTTGAATACTCCCTTCTCACAAAAAAAGGTATCAATTGCACTGTGCAAAAAAAAAACTACAAATTCAGTGGCATAAACCTCCTAAAGGTTGGTATAAATTTAATATTGATGGTGCTTTCACTGAAGTTGCTTGCCAAGGTGGTATAGGTGGAGTAGCTAGAAGCAACACAGGAAGCTGGATACTAGGTTTTCATATGAAAATTCAAACACTATCAGCAACACAAGTGGAGCTCCAAGCCTTGAGAGAATGCTTACAGCTTATAATGCAGCATAATCTACTGCGAGTGGAAATTGAGACAGACGCATCAGAAATTATTAATATGATAGCTAATGATCACCCTACTTACACCAAATTAATCTATGAANTTACTGATTTTATACTACTGAGTTCAAGTTGCTGTATTTATAGAATTACTTTGTGCCTATTCAGGATTTCTTATTCTAAGCCTTTATTTATGTTTATTACTCACTGGGTTGGAGTACTCACATTACTCCCTGCACCTTGCGTGCAGATCTAGGTACACCTGAGGCTGTGTGAGGACTTCTCTGCCTAGCATCATATCTGGAAGTTTCAAGGTAGCTGCATTTGACGTTCGCAGTCCTGATCTTCCTTCTATCTAATTTGCTTTATTTCCGCATTTCTGGAGAACGATATGTAGTAGGTTGATACTCATGTATTAGAGGCTCAGACTTGTGACACCGGATTCTTCGGGCTGTGTAGTAGTATTTCTACTTGGGTTTTTCGCATGTTTTAACTATATTTCAGAGTTTCAGTATTATGACTTAGTAATTATTTGTGTTAATTGAATCATGAGCTGTATAAAAAGGGTTAAGGTTGTTGAATTGGTCCCTCTCTTCAGTCTTACCTTATATTCTTTTGTCTTCTCTAGTTAGCTAATACAAACTACACCTTATTGATTCTTCCTTTATCCACTTGTACACACTGAGTTTGATTCTTCGTACATCATCTGACTATCTTGTTTGCTTTTGAAATACATACGTTTTGCAATTATAGTGTCAATACAATTTCAAGAAGCTGCTCATCCATTATACCTTCTGATTATCGATTACATATTTAGCCTTCAGTGGCTCATCTCTGATGAAATGATTAAATGTGGCAAATCATGATCTATTGCTGGAAAACCGGCCATGATTTCCGTAAACAGCAAATCTTGAAAAATTAACTCCTTTATTACGCCAGAAAGACACTGAAAATCCAAGCTTCACTCTCGACTTAATTAGCCCCAGAAAAAGATTATTTTTGGGATTTTTTTTCTTCTCAAACGGTAACATGGTAAATTCGACATGTGTAATGCCTTTCCGAGCATATCTGTAATGCCTTTCCGAGTCCAGGCTTGATTGCCTGTTCAAATTCGACATCGACATTCAGAAGCTCACATATATAGTTTTGTATCCACAGCCACTATATATAGTTTTGTGTGAGAATGGCAGTGTCAAATGCTACCATACTACACATGGATCCACAATCAGAGAAACTATGAGGAAAAATGTCCACAACGTTTCTAGCACTAGCAACTACTTAATATAAAAAATGTCCATTTCTTTGGAGGGAGTGT
>NW_017686384.1:5690-6348 GCF_001879085.1 Nicotiana attenuata | reverse complement strand
GTGTAGTTCTAGAAGTTTTGGTAGCTAGGACTACCGGGAAGTTGTGATTTCACTGCTGTTGCTGCTGTTTCTTCTTGCTGAGCTCCTTATTACACCAAAAAGGAAAATCAAAGCTAAGCTAGTTATGCCTATCAACTATGAGTTACAAGATTCCTATCTATAAATCTCTTAAAACTTGATCTTGAGTCTTAGCTGATTTTGCTGTGGACTCCGATCTGAATCTTGATGCTCGCAAGTTGTAGGTGTTGTTTCTTTCTGCAGCATTGGGTCAAAACGGGGTCGGCGGAGCTTGTGACTACAATCAGATTTTGAGCAATCCGCACCCTTGTTTGCTTCAACATTTTGAATTCATTTCTTTTTGTTCTTTTCTTCTTTTCTTTATTCTGGATTGAGACTCATTCCATCGGTCGTCTCGCACCCCTGTGCCTCGGTGATAGACCTGCTTAAGACACCAAAACAAACAAACAAACGAAATTTTCTGCCCCAGTTTTCACTAGGAAAATTTCGTGAGTTAGTTGTGACACATATCTAAGCGATCAAATCAAGATTGTGTAGGGAGATCCTCGGTTTTTGGCCGGGATTTGGAAAGAAAAAGTTCCTCAGTTTTTGGCCGGGATTAGGAAAGAAAAAGCTCCTCGGTTTTTGGCCGGGAGTTGAA
>NW_017686384.1:0-880 GCF_001879085.1 Nicotiana attenuata | reverse complement strand
GGAGGCTCTCTTCCATTGGTCCAGGCGTTCCCACATCTCCATGAGTCGGAGACGTAGTATCCGGTTCTCTTCCGCTGTGACAGACTCAGATGCAGGGATCCCCGAGATGGGGCTGTCCTCAGAGATGGGGACTGCGGGCAAATTCATTTCTGTAGACATTTCCACACTTCCTTTCGATCTGGTAAAGTATTGATGTGATGCCAGCTTACCACAACCAACCACCGTTTCTAAAAGCTAGGCTAGAATTGACAGCAACACACGGTTAGTTTGAGACAAGTAACAGAAAGGTAATCGCACATTGGGGTGTGATGCACCTATACAGTCAAACGGATGTCTACATATTTGCACTGGTTGCATGCGTCATCCCGGCTTTTCTTTTATAGTTTTTCTTCTTTTGATTTCTACTATCTGTTTTTCTTGCTTTTCTTTCTCTTTCTATTTTTCTCTCATTTTCGTCTCCCTCTTGTTTTTCATTTTCTGCTTTTCCCTTTTCTTTTGCCATGGTTTCTCTCCATTCCTTATTCTCTTCTTTTGCGTTCCTTTTCCTCTATTGTTTTTCCTTTATTTCCTTCCCTCGTATTCCTTTTTTTTTCAGGGCTACGGTCGAATCCTATGGAGATTGCCTACTTATCATGACCCCGCATGAATCAGACCAAGCGTAGTTCTTGCAAATAGGTAAATAACTAATTCTTTTTTGAATTTTGAAAGAAATGCTTTAGAGGAAAAGGGAATATTTGATTTTGATTTTTGAAAGAAGACTTCTACCTTTCGTTTATTGAAACTTTGGGAATTTTAGAAGTAAAAGAATATATTTGTTTGAATTTTTATTATTTTCTAAACTACGAAAGTAAAAATATATATTTTTTGTTTTTTGGATTTT
>NW_017686383.1:5495-6349 GCF_001879085.1 Nicotiana attenuata | reverse complement strand
CCCAAACCCGTACAGTCCGATCCGTCAAGGAGGGATCCCAAGTTAATATGTATGTACCACAACACACATGGCCACAGAACCGAAGATTGTAGGCAACTGCGGGAGGAAGTCGCCCGGTTGCTCGATGAAGGTTACCTTCGAGAATTTCTCAGTGATCGGGCCGAAAATCATTACGAAAATCGAGATCGACCAGCCGATAGGAAGGAACCCCGGCACACCATAAACATGATAATTGGAGGGGAAGACGCACCTCAAGTACCAATACTGAAACGTACCAAGATATCGATCACAAGGGAGAAGCGGATCAGGGATTATGCACCAGAGGGAACACTGTGTTTTAGCAACGAGGAAATCGATGGACCAGCACAACCCCATAACGACGCTTTGGTAATATCCATGATGGTCCGAGACACTAAGTCAAGCGTGTCTTGGTCGATCCCGGAAGCTTGGCTAACATAATTCGGTCATGGGTCGTCGAACAGTTGGGACTGACAGGGCAGATAATTTCTGAAGTGAGAGTATTGAATGGATTTAATATGGCTACGGAGACAACACGAGGGGAAATAACTCTGATGATCGACGTGGGCGGAGTTACGAAAGCGACCAAGTTCTGTGTTATTAAGGGCGATATGAGGTACAACGCCCTGCTCGGAAGACCTTGGATACACGACATCGGGCCGTACCGTCCACGCTGCACCAAATGCTGAAATTCCCATCTACCGAGGGGGTCATCACTGTGTACGGGGAGCAATGCGCCGCAAGAGAGATGTTCGCAGTAGATGAGGTGTCCAAGGCAAAATAGCAGTCAAAGTGTAAGCCTCCGGTAAAAGAGGCTGAACCAGAATCTACCTTCG
>NW_017686383.1:0-827 GCF_001879085.1 Nicotiana attenuata | reverse complement strand
TGACACTTCGCATATTCGGCTAACATTCTTGACTGCTGGTTGGCCGCATCAGCATCGGCCCTATATTGGGCCACCATATCGTTGGCAGTCTCCTCGGCCTGAGAAACTTTAGCCTCAGCTTCCCGAAATCGATTGGTCCATAGCTCAATTTCAAGGACTCGAGCCTCATTGGCCAACGTCAAGTCCGCAACCTCTTCCCGAAGGGAAGTCTTCTCCGACTCCAACTGTTGCACCCGGGCTTCCAGTTCGGCTTTGTTCTCATTAAGTTCGGCTCTGCTCTCGTCAAGCTCGGCCTTAACCCGATTAAGCTCGGCTTGCACCCCCCTTAGCTTACAACCGAGCTCTTTTTTTGCTTCCTCCAGCCGGATAGCACAGGACGCGTGCTCTTTATTCAAAAGGTCCAATCCGGTCCGGCTTTCTAGCAGCTTCTCTTCAAGGACCCGGCGCCCCTCTCGCTCCGCCTCCATTTTGTCCTTGATTCGGAGGAACATCGAGTGATATAGCACCGATGCCTGCAAAGAAAAAGTCTAAAGAGTCAGTACTGGGCCACAAGGCAAAAATATTAGAAATAAAGGAAGAAGCAAATACCTTGAGCTGCGCCTGCTGGGCTTCGTTGAAAAGGCATGTCCAATCTACAGCCTCGGTCGCAGCCCGGTCTTCCTCCGTCATCAGATGATGAAGATAGCTTGCAACCCCGACCGGGGGCCCCAGAGCCCGGACGTCTTTGGGGATAGCAAAAGTTACTATCCTGTTACAGTCCGGGTCCAGGCTCGGAGCTGGAAACCTATCAACAAGCTTGTTGACGGCCGAAGTCCCACTTGATTCGG
>NW_017686382.1:5603-6349 GCF_001879085.1 Nicotiana attenuata | reverse complement strand
GGATGCACGCTCGACAAGCTGGGTGGCAAAGCAAGCTCATAAGCCACTTCCCCAATCCTCCTAAGTACCTCAAAAGGCCCAATGAACCGCGGACTCAGCTTCCCTTTCTTCCCTAACCGTATAACACCCTTCATGGGTGAAACCTTCAGCAAGACCTTCTCACCAACTATATAAGACACATCTCGAACCTTCCGGTCCGCATAACTCTTCTGACGCGACTGTGTTGTACGAAGTCTCTCCTGAATCAGCTTCACCTTCTCTAAGGCATCCTGGACCATCTCTGTCCCCAATAACCTAGCCTCACCGGGCTCGAACCAACCAACAGGAGATCTACACCGCCTCCCATACAACCCCTCATACGAAGCCATCTGAATACTCGATTGATAACTGTTGTTGTAGGCAAACTCTGCAAGCGGCAAAAACTCATCCCATGAACCCCCAAAATCAATAACACAGGCACGCAACATGTCCTCCAATATCTGAATAGTGCGCTCGGACTGCCCGTCCATCTGAGGATGGAATACTGTGCTCAACTCTACCTGCGTACCCGATTCCCGCTGAAATGTCCTCCAAAACTGAGAAGTGAACTGAGTACCCCTATCTGAGATAATAGACACTGGAACCCCATGCAATCGGACAATCTCCCGGATAAAGATCCCTGCCAGCCGCTCCGAAGAATAAGTAGTACATACTGGAATGAAGTGCACGGACTTGGTCAGCCGATCCACAATCACCCAAATCGAATC
>NW_017686382.1:0-722 GCF_001879085.1 Nicotiana attenuata | reverse complement strand
TCAAATACCCTCAGTTATGGGGTACCCTGACCCCTCTCAGTCAATATAGACTTGGCCTCTCGAGCCCACTCAGCTAAGGCAGGGTTTCCAACCCCAGGTATTTCTCATTTGGATTGCCAATTTCTAAAGTCGGTTCATATTATGTTTAACAATTAAGAACATGACTGAGGGTATGATTTCGACAAGTAAAGTGAGGTCAACTAGTACAAAATACCCCCTAAGGGTTCTACAGATCAGCACAAGGCCCCAAACATGGCAACTAGCCCAGAATATACTGATATTAATTAAGTCTCAGTCAAAAATACAGTAGAGTCATCAATCGGGATGGACCGAGTCCGAATCCCCAACAGTAACAAACCCCACGCTCATCATACAGCGTGTGTCTCATCTCAACATAGCACCACGTAGTGCAAATCCGGGGTTTCAAACCCTCAGAACATCATTTATAACCATTACTCACCTCAAGCTGGCCAAAGTCCTAGCTCGCTAAGCCCTTGCCTCGCAAATCAACCTCCTCGTGCGTAGAATCTGGTCAAAACCACAAGGAATACATTACAATAGGCTAAGGGAACATAACCCAATCGAAAAGACTCGAAAACTATCAAAAATCATGAAGTTGGCAAAACCCGAGCCCAGGGCCCACTTCTCGAAAAATTACAAAATTCACATCACCGGATTCCTCGTCTCGCCACGAGTCTATACATATCAAATTTACCAAAATC
>NW_017686381.1:5651-6349 GCF_001879085.1 Nicotiana attenuata | reverse complement strand
GGAAAAAAAGATTTCTTTTTTTATTGAATTGAACGTGTTCATTCATTTTGACTACTTTAGCATATTTTCTCATACTAATTTCTACTCTACCTTCCCGGAGTTCATTCTCCGGGGAACTCCATTTAAATTATTCTGGTGGACTCTTTCCAATCTACTTCCTTTATGATTTCGTTCGAAATCATATAAAGACAATTCCTATTTGATATAGCTATTTGTGCAAGTATTTTACGGTTACTTGCCGAGCTCCTTATTACACCGAAATAAAAGATGAAAAGCTAAACTAGCTAAGACTATCAACTACGAGTTACAAGATTCCTATTTATAAACCTTCTAAAGCTTGATCTTATGTCTTGGCTGGTTCCTTCTGCGGACTCTGATCTGAATCTTGATGCTTGTTAACAGCAACCGCTGATTAATTCTTCTTCAGCTTTTTGGATCAAGGCGGGACATGCAAAGCTTGTGACTTCGATTATATCTTGAGTAGTCCACATCTTTTCTCCGCTTCTATCCTTAGAGTTCACTTATTTTCTTGGTTTTCCTTTCTTTTATATAAATCGAGACTTCTTCTTTTGGTCACCTCGAAACTTGTGCCTCAAGGTAAAAACCCTGCTCAGGCACCAAAACAGTCAAACGAACAAAATTTTCTGCCCCAGTTTTCACTGGAAAATTTCGTGAGTTATTGTAACAAAATCTAAACT
>NW_017686381.1:0-1509 GCF_001879085.1 Nicotiana attenuata | reverse complement strand
GCGGATTCGACAGATATTCTTTGATTTTGTCGAAATCTTCCTGACACTCATCTGTCCATCTAATCACCGCATCTTTCTTTAACAGCTTAAAGATGGGCTCACACGTAGAGGTCAATTGAGCAATGAACCTGCTGATGTAATTCAATCTTCCCAGCAGACTCATAACTTCTTTCTTGGTTCTCGGAGGGGGCAAATCCCGAATAGACTTTATTTTTGTTGGGTCTAACTCGATGCCTCTCCAACTGACTACAAACCCAAAAGTTTCCCACATGGTACTCCAAATGCACACTTAGCGCGATTCAACTTCAAGTCATACTTGCGCAGTCGCTTAATGAACTTTCTCAAATCTCGTACATGGTCGTCCTGCATCTTGGATTTAATGATCACATCATCCACATACACCTCAATTTCCTGGTGCATCATGTCGTGAAAGATGGCAGTCATAGACCTCATGTAAGTTGCCCCAGCATTCTTCAAACCAAATGGCATGACCCTGTAATAATAAGTACCCCAGGGTGTGGTGAAAGTCGTCTTTTCTGCATCTTCTTCATTCATCAGAACCTATACCCAGCATAACAATCCACAAAAGACTGTATCTCATGTTTGGCACAGTTGTCAACAAGGATGTAGATGTTTGGTAATGGAATGTTGTCCTTGGGGCTTGCTTTGTTCAAGTCCCGATAGTCAACACACACTCGAGTTTTCCCATCTTTCTTTGGCACTGGGACCACATTAGCCAACCATGTGGTGTATCGTACCACTCGGATCACACCCGCTTTCAATTGTTTGGTGACTTCTTCTTTGATCTTGTCCCTGATGTCGGTTTTAAACTTTCTCTGTTTTACTTGGACAGGGGGATAACCGGGGTAAGTTGGCAATTTGTGCACCACTAAATCAACACTCAGTCCTAGCATATCATCATAGGACCAGGCAAACACGTCTTTGAATTCGAACAAAAGTTAGATCAATGCATCTCTAGTTCTTTCATCAGCATGAATGCTTATCATGGTTTCCTGGACCTCTTCCGTACTACCCAAATTAACTGGCTCAGTTTCATTTAAGTTTGGCTTAGCACCACTACAGAATATGGAAATCAAGAATAACCTCTATTCATTCAAGCCCCTTAAAGCACCTAGACCCAATGGTTTACACCCTTATTTTTATCAAAAATATTGTAGCCATGTAGGTACCACTGTAATAAATTGTTGCCACCAAGTCTTTGATAACAATGTCATTCCTCCGGAAATTAACCGTACATGCCTATGCCTCATTCCTAAGATTAAGAATGCACAAACTATCCAGCAATACAGACCCATTAGTCGTTGCACTACTATTTATAAACTAATCACAAAAATCATTGCCAACAGGCTTAAACCAATTATATCAAAATTATTGGCCTACACAAACCACCCTCCAACAAGGTAAGCGTGCATCGGACAATGCTATAATAGTCCAAAAAACTCTAGCCCACCTACCAAAAAGTGAAAAGTCAAAAGTAGCCACATGATC
>NW_017686380.1:2268-6350 GCF_001879085.1 Nicotiana attenuata | reverse complement strand
ATACGAAAGAAGACTAATAGAATACATAACAATAGGAANACTAATACGAAATACATAAGTCTACTACGTGTGTGCCAAGACCCGGAGTACACAAGTGATGAGCATTCTAGTGAAAAAAAAATACTAGTCTACTGCTGAAATGTAATAGACAGAAAAATATAACAAAGGAAGACTACGGCTGCTGCAGCACGACTCGGAAGGTCAGCTCACCATGTAGTCTCGAAGCGGGGATCAAATATGCGCGTCAGACTGGTAATCAGATGTATCTGCCTCAGATCCTGTACAATTAAGTACAGAAGTGTAGCATGAGTACATACACGATATGTACCCAATAAGTATCCAATCTAACCTCAAAGAAGTAGTGACGAGTGGTCGATTTTGACACTTACTATGGGTTATCAATAATATATCAGAATTTTATACTAAGCATGGATTTCATGAATATTACTGAAAGCTCAATAACAAGAAATAATAAATTTCTCCTTCCCAAATATTAAACTCCAAGTTTAGTTTCATCATTTAACAACTTGCATTTTAAGACATTAAGCAATATCAATTGTGAATAGTTCAAAAGAATTATCATGCGCACTTTATGCCGAGGTCGTATGGCCCGATCCGACATAATATTTAAACTCTACACTGCCAAGGGTCGAACGGCACGAACCATAGATGCTACCATCTGCTACCGAGGCGTTTGGCCCGCTCCACAAATAGCAAATATTTAGAAAGAAAACACAAATCCTCATTTACAGTCAAGTGTTCCATTCACAACTTCAAGTGAGTGAATTTTACCTTTTAAAATTATTTTATCAAATTCCAACATATCTTAAGCAATTACATTAACAAGTAGGGGCGCAAACATTTCATGTATAGCATGGTAAGGGTCCTAGACTACCCAAACAATAGCATAATTAGTAGCTAGGTACAGACTCTCATCACCTCGTACGTACGTAGCCCCCATAAATAGGTACACATATTCGTTTAATTCACCTATGTGGTTAATTCCCTCTTAGAAGGTTAGAAAAGAGACTTACCTTGTCTCAAGGCCTACTTTCTGGTCCATTATTATACGCACGCCCTGAAATTGGTGTCGAACAATCCAAAACTATTCAATTAGTGTATAAACAAATCAATATATACTCAAAAGTTCATATTCTAACTATTTAAGTGATTAGCCAACCCTAAATGTAAGGTTCCTAAAATTCACCCCCAGGTCCACGTGCCCGGATTCCGGAAATTTTTTAAGAAAGTTGTTAGACATAACCTCATGAACTCAAATATATGATTTTTACCCAATTCCATAACAAATTTCATGGTTAAATCTCATTTTTATCGAAAACATATGTTTTCCATCTAACCCATGAATTCCACAAATTTACATGTTAAAATCTACCCATAATCTATGTATTGAACTCACATTAGGTAGGAATTACTTACCCCCAATAGCATGGTTGAAATCTCCCTTTTTGGAGCTCTAAAATCACCCAAGTGTGTGAAGAATGGGAGTAAATGCATAAGTCCCATATTAATTGAACTTCACTGCCTCCTGAGATTCCGCATCTGCGGTGCCTTGGCCGCATCTGCGGTCCGCACCTGTGGAAAGATAATCGCAGGTGCGCATTTCCCCTACCTGGCCAAGCTCCACATATGCGGACAAAAAGGACCGCTTCTGCGAGCCCATTAGGACCTCGATATCACCAAAACCCGCTCCAAACCAAATTGAAAGAACTTCTAAAATCATCAAAGTACCAACTTTCATTATTAAGAGCCAAAATGCTCTCGGGTCGTCCAAAACCCGATCCGGACATACACCTAAGTCTAAAATCATCATACAAACCTATTGGAACCG
Organism: Nicotiana attenuata; assembly: GCF_001879085.1. Taxonomy (NCBI): domain Eukaryota; kingdom Viridiplantae; phylum Streptophyta; class Magnoliopsida; order Solanales; family Solanaceae; genus Nicotiana; species Nicotiana attenuata. The sequence continues at coordinate 4,501 of NW_017686380.1, read as the reverse complement.
TCAAATCCTATTTCCGAGGTTGTTTGCTCAAAATATTGGCCGAAGTTAAACTTAGCCTTTTAAGCCAACTTAAGGAACCAAGTATTCCGATTTCAACCCGAACCCTTCCAAATCCTGAACTAACCATCCCCACGAGTCGTAAAACAGTAAACAAGTATGGTAAGTCTTATTTAGAGTAACGGGGTTCCAATAATCAAAACGATCGGTCGGGTCGTTACACCCGCGTGGCGCGTCGCCACATGGGTGTGCTTGTGTAATTTTTACAGAGTATTTTTCCTATTTCGTGCAGAAGAGGATGATTTCATTTGGGCCCGACCATACTTGGTATAAATACATATAAAAATGTTATTTCAAGGACATTTGAAAAACTTTTGACCAAGGGAGAGCACAGAGCCGCCATGGAGGCCGGGTTTCATCTTTTCTTCCACCAAACTTAGTAAATTTTCTGTTTCTTTGTATGAATTGTTGTTTGGCTACCATGTCTATGTGGATATAAACTTCACGTTCTAGGGTTGTGGTTCTTTCATGACTATTGTTATTCGGATATTGAGTTTGATTTCTTAGTTTATCATGTTGGTTTATTTATTCAGTCTTGTGCTTAAATATTTGATTGCTTGATCACCAATTGAATACTATCTACGAATCTAGAATTGAACTTATGATTGAGTAGAGCAAGTTCTTGAACCCGGGCATAGGGGAACGAATTCGCGATTAGGATATACATATACCTAATTGCCTTCCTTTGTTGATTTACAGGAATTATAAATGCCTTGTTGTTTCTAATTCCATAGACATATATGCGTTAGCTTAGCTTGAATAGGCGAGTAAGAACTCGATAGATTGTTATGAGCAATATTAACCCTATCAACCAATAAGCTAGATGAATTAGTTAGTCAATTCAATTGAAGAATACAATTGGATTCTTAGATAGCCCATAACCCTAGATCGTTTTCATCACATTGAGAATATAAAAATTTGCTCTTCCTCTATTTAAAGTTCATTAGTTATTTTCTTTTTAGTTTAATTAATTTAACATCACTACTTTTGGTTTAATCCTTGTTTAGATAATTAGTATAGTCTAATTTAGTTAATAGTTGTAACAAGTCCTCGTGGGTTCGACTTTCGACTTTTAGTCACTTTATTCCTTGATGACCGCGTATACTTGCGTGTGCGTTTGGCCGCAAGAATGTGTTGCTGTCACGACCCAAACCCTGCACTGGTCGTGATGGCGCCTCTCGTCAGGACAAGACCAGCTAACTAACCCAACTCGTCTTTTCAAAAATAGTTAAACATTAATAAACAGCTTAAATATGACTTAATAATATTAATTAGCGAAAATACAACCCAACACAGCCCTAATCGGGGTGTCACAAGTCACGAGCATCTATCATAATGTAAATCCACTACAAGGCCTAAAATATACAAAAACGGAATAATGAACAAAAGAGAGAAACAAGGTGCTGCGAACGCTGGCAGTCACCTCCTTAACTCATGTAACTCTGCCTCTGATCGGCCAAAACCCGCTACCGGGTAAATAGATACCTGCATCTGCACACGAGGTGCAGGGAGTAAAGTGAGTACTCCAACTCAGTGAGTAATAAAGGTAAATAACAACTGAGCTGTAAGAAATCACGTACAGCAAACCATCATGCTGTATAGAAGCGGGGTACAATCCTTTGAGAAAACAGTGAAAAAGTGAAATCTTTGGAAATATCTTGGCTCAGTTTAAATCTCTTTTGAAAATGATCTTTTGAATAGTTACGAAATGATTTCAAAACAGTTAACGCCGATAAGCCTAGAAAATCCGCCCCTCGAGCACAAATACCACAGTATAATAGGTAAAAAGGCAAGTAAATATGCAAGATGAGCACATAAAAGTTCGCCCCTCGGGCAATATCTCAAAACAAATCCAGCCCCTCAGGCTCAATATCAACCGCTCAGAACAGTATCAGCCCCTCGGGCTCAGTATCAGTCACTCAACATAGCATCAGCCCCTCGGGCTCACACTCAGATCATATAGGTACCCGCGCTCACTGTGGGTGTGCAGACTTCGGAGGGGCCCCTTACGGCCCAAGCGCTATATCAACATAAGGCTTGAAAGCCTTCTCACATCACACATAAGGCCTGAAAGCCTCCTCACATCACACTCGAGGCCTGAAAGCCTCCTAACATCACACTCAAGGCCTGAAAGCCTCCTCACATCACACTCGAGGCCTGAAAGCCTCCTCACATC
>NW_017686380.1:0-695 GCF_001879085.1 Nicotiana attenuata | reverse complement strand
ATCGTTTAACATAAATAAGTAAAGATTGGGTTAGGGAATGAAGAAAATCTTGAAAAGGGAATTTGAAATCAAGATACTCAACTAGTATTTGATAAAATGCTCAAATGAGCTAGAATTATGAATATCTTCCTAATTTGTGTTCAATTTTGCTATGTCCCAAAATAGATTGAACTTGCTAGAATTTTCGGAATATCGTAGTAATTAAAGGAAAGCTCAAGAAAGGTATGTATGGCTAACTTTAACTCTTGTAGAATCCCCCTTGTTGTGACGAGCATACCGTATGTGTACCTTGTATGAGAATATGTGAATTGATTGCCTTAGTTGATTTCCATACCACCAAGTTATATGTGATTGTGAGAAGTGAGTTGATGTGCCTATCTTGTTATGTGCAAAGTTTGTAAAAGCTTGAGGATGTCGACATGGAAGTATGTGTTTACTTATGTGAACTATTTGTGAATTCTTGTGATTTATGTGCCTTGAACGTTGTTGGTTAAGTCTTACGATATGATGGTGCAAGTAAATGGAAACAAACCAAATGTGGTGTGTGATTGTGAAAGTGTTATGTGGTAAGAACTGAGAAACAAATGATGGAAGGAAATCATAAATGATGCACTTGGAACAACTGTGCTAATAACATATTTAGCTTGTTGTGTGTAATTATTGTGGTGACTTAAATTGCATATGAGTTGTTGAAT
>NW_017686379.1:5343-6350 GCF_001879085.1 Nicotiana attenuata | reverse complement strand
CTCGGAAGGCAGAAAGGTAGCCTTATGCAATGCAAGAAATAAAGGTGGAGAGTAACGAAATCTCTTAGCTGATAGACGATAGCTGATAGTTGATTGTGTCATTGTGGCCGCTAGGGATGTCATGTGCGGACAACACTTATAAGTGAGCGATGATTCTGAGAGTTGTACTCCTGTAAAATAGGAGTATGTAACCGTACCTGATGGTTCTATGTCTTGGGGTGCCTGCATTCAAAGAAAGATTGTGAGTTTTGTCCTACTCGACTCTTGCTTTCATTGGGGTAGCGTCGCTAAACAAAGCAATTTTGATAGTAGCCATGCATGATTTAGTAAAAATATGATGTAAATACATAATTTAAAATGATTTTCTTTTAGATGAGCCGACGACTGCGATGCGGTTCAAGACATTGCGACCTCTTTTGTTCCGGAATTTTGAGGGTCCTCCTCAAAATTCTGCCCCAGTTTCCAATTGTGTGGGGGGGGGGGGGATGGAAGTTTTATTGAATTGTGACCGAACCCATAAGGCTGCCTACGTATCCCCTCTTAAACGGGAATTAGGTCAGGCGTAGTTCAAATTACATCATATAAGGAAGTCATAAATGTTACACATAGTATCGCTTGACTGCATCTGAGTTGATTGGTTTTGGCCAAACTTCTCCGTCCATTTCTGCAAGTATGAGGGCCTCTCTTGTTAGGACCCGGTGAACCATGTATGGGCCTTGCCAGTTTGGAGAGAATTTCCCTTTGGCTTCATCTTGATGTGAAATCTTCTTTAACACCAACTGCCCCGGTGTGAACCGTCTCGGTCTGACTCTTTTGTTGAAGGCTCTGGACATCCGGTTTTGATACAATTGACCATGACAAACTGCGTTCATTCTTTTTCCATCTATGAGGGCTAACTGCTCGTAGCGACTCTTTACCCATTCTGCGTCTTCAAGTTCCGCTTCCTGTATTATTCTTAAGGAAGGAATTTCTACTTCGGCGGGAATGACTGCCTCTGTACCATAAAC
>NW_017686379.1:0-644 GCF_001879085.1 Nicotiana attenuata | reverse complement strand
TTAGTTTTAGTGGGTTATTTCGTTCTCTGTCACCACACATCACGGCACTCACTTCCTTTTCGTCGACGTTCCACCAGACTATAGAGCCTTGTTGGTAGCCTGCAATGCCTCAAAATTAGTGACCATACCATTTTTAATGCCTTCCTCAATCCTTTCTCCTAGCTTGATGATGTCGGAGAATTTATGGCCCTCTATCAGCATTAACCTCTCATAATACTGTGGATCCTGAGCTCGGACGAAAAATCCGTTCATCTGTTCTTCTTCTAAGGCCGGCCTGGCCTTAGCAGCCTCGGATCTCCATCGAGTAGCATACTCGCGGAATGTCTCTGTATGTTTCTTTTTCAGATTCTGGATGTAGAAGACATCTGGCGCATTTACTATATTGAATCTGAACCTGTCCATGAAATCGGTCGCCATTCCTACCCAGCTTGTCCAGTTCTTGGGGTCTTGGCTAATGTACCAAGATAGAGCATCACCTTTCAAACTTCTCATAAAGAGCTTCATGCGAATCTTTTCATCTCTTCCGACTCCGACCAGCTTATCACAGTATGTCCTCAAATGGACCCTGGGATCTCCTGTGCCATCAAACATCTCGAACTTAGGAGGTTTTTACCCCTCGGGAAGTTCGACGTCTGGCTGAATGC
>NW_017686378.1:0-6350 GCF_001879085.1 Nicotiana attenuata | reverse complement strand
ATCAACAACCGCTTGATTCCATCTCACAATACTACAGAGGTAAATGGGCCCCGAGCTGCCTTGATTTGGTGCTTTGTAAATGGTTACGACTTTGATGTGGCCAAGGTGATGCATGATGAGAGATTCGTCCGAAGTCAAGTCAAAAGGTATGGGTTCTTTTTCCCCTCTCTAGTGACTCAACTATGCAGGGATGCTCGGGTACCCGAAAATCTAGCTGTGGATGGGTTGGTACGAAAGGAGGGCAAGTTCCGTGCTGATAAGGTGACCACGGGAAAGGAGCCGGAAGTAGTAGCGGTGGCAGTGAGTAGTAGTTCTGATGATTCTGATGATGAGGAGGATGCTGAGGACAGAGTGGAGGCAGCACCACAGGCTCAGGAGCGAGTTGTAGCAGCTGCAGGACCATCTGGGACTGCGACATCTTCAGGAGCTGCCCGGGTGTCCCGTTTCACTGCTTTGGAGCAGGAGATGGCTGGTTTGCGAACCTCCATGACTGGTTTGGGCACATGAGTAGACGCGGTAGCTGACCGACAAGTGAAGTCGGAAAAAAATTCATGGGCTGGCTGCGAGCTCTGGGTCGTGCGTGCAACGTCAACCCAGACACTGTCTCCGACCAGGAGTGACACTTCAGGGGAGTTCCTTCACCTCACTGTTCTTTCAAATTTTAAGCCATGGGGACATGTCTTCATTTTAAGTGTGGGGTGGGGGTAGCATTTGAATGTTGTTTTTGTTGTGTTTTATTTGACTTTGATAGTTTTGGTGTTAAGTAAGAATCATTAGTTTAAAGTAGATAAGTGGCTCATCCCGATGACGGATCCCTTTCGGCGGGGTTCTTGAGGGACTAAGTCGGAAAAAAAAAAGAGAAAAAATATGTAGACTCTTCCCGACGACGGATCACTTTAGACAATGTTCTTGAGGGAAGTTAGTCTAGAGAAAACACCAAAAAGATTTTTTATTTTTTAGGTAGTGTAGCAACTCCCCCTTGGTTTTTCTTTGGGCCACGGTTCTTTTCCAAGGGTTTTAACTTGAACCGGGTATAGGTAGTTTTTTTTTATTTTTCTTTTTGATTTGTAGAGTAGGTTAATGGGCTACGAGCTCGAAAATCAAGAGAGAACCCATAGCGTTGACACACCTGAACACAATAGACCCTAGAGTGTAACGCTTAGTCTTATTTGTTGAATCTCACTAAAGTGCCTTAATCTGTATGTTCGTTACTGAATTGAATGCTCGTATTGGAGCGTCTTGATGAGCTGATCTGGAATGAATCATATGCCATGTGTGGTGAGGTTTTTGTGTAGTCCATGCTTTGTACTTGTGTCTAGAACTTGCCCGGTATGTGAGTTGAAGCGAAATTTGAGGTGATGCTCGATGTGAAAAATGATTTTAGTCTTTCTTTGATCTTTTTGAGCTTAATTGTTTACCACAAATAAAATTTATCCCTAGTCAACCCTTTTGAGCCTATAGACTTTTATTTGGTACCCACATCACAAGCCTATACCCTTTTTGTTCTTAATTGATATTGTTTGATCCCTTTTACCTCTTAAAGCACTTTAATTGTGAGATGAGCGCTAAAAGAAGTAAGAAGGAACTAAGTGTAGGGGTGGCTTTTGAGTGAAACCAATAAAAGGAAGAAAGGTGCACTTGTTTTGTAGAATAATACACCACTAGCAGAAATTGGAAAAATTTGAAAATTTGAAAGAAAAAAAAAAAGAAGAATAATCTGGAAAAAAAATAGAGATGAATACATTATTGGCTTGTTCTTGCTAGTGGGGTATAAATTAAAGTGGTGCTTAAAGAAAGAGGGAACATTGTTGGGAGTGATTTTAGTTGTGAAATTGAAGTTGGGATTGAAGAATGTGCGCTCAGAGTGATTATGTGATGTGTTAAAGTGCTTAGGAGGGTGAACCACTATTCCTAAATATATCCTACCCGTCCCTTAGCCCACATTACAACCATAAAAAAGTCCTAATTGACTTTAGATCGAGTGAGCCTACATTAGTAGAGATTTACATTAAGGGCAAGCTTATGGTACCAATTGCATGCATGTGACTTCTTTTGTGAGGGTGAGCGATTTTCTTTGATATATGTGAGCATGAGACTCAAATGTGTGGATTGATTTTATTCCCCCTACTGTGATTGTGAGGGAATGTGATTTGTGAAGGAAAGGCAAATCTTGTCTTCTGTGTGAAGTACTTTGAGGAAGTATGAATATTGCATGGCACTTGAGAGTCGACTTTTGAGGCTAGGATTGTTCACTGCTAGGTGTAATGTATGTAAATTGTTCTGGGTGTAATGCGTTAGGGGATATGGTTGAGTGAAGGAACCTCTAGAAAGTATAAGGTGATTGCTCGAGGACTAGCAATGAATTAAGTGTGGGGTGTTGATAAGAGGCTGAATTTAGGTAATTTAGCGATTATTTATGCTCCCGTTTGATTATGTTCCGATGTCATAATGTGGTTAATTGATTAAAAATGTGCTCTAATTGTGAATTATATACATTGCAGGATGAGGAGCCTATGTGATGCCTTAAGGAGGTGATTGGAACTACTTTAGAGCAAAAACGACCCCTCAGAGCTAAGGACGCACGAAGACGAGGAGAAAAATCAAGGAAGTAAAGTGCTGGGCTAGCGCGCCCAGGTGCGCGCCCGCGCATATTGTAGCGCGTCCAGAATAGAAGGTTGGCTTACTAGCGCAGTCAGATGCGCGCCCATATGCGTGACCGCGCTAGTCCGAATTCCGAAAATTGTTTGCCAAGGGTATAATTGGAAATCTGGAGGAAACCCCACTTAACCTATATAAAGTCAAGCTCGCCCAAGGATTATTTATCAAGTTTTTCATAGTCTAGGAGGGGAAATAGAGAGGCAAGAGGCAAGGAGGAGATTTAACCATCAGTTTCTTCTTTTCTTCTCTTTGTTTTTGCTAATTGTGATGAATTTGAACCCTATTGTGATGAACATGAGTATGAGTGGCTAAACACCCATTGTTCTAGGGTTGTGATTTAGCCATGAATATTGTTGTTTGATATTAGCTTGACCTTGATTATAATTCACCACTATATGGTTGTTTCTTCAATTCTGTGTTTAATTGCTTAATTGTCTGGCCAATAGTTAGGTTCTTTTACTATCTATGCTATGCTTGGGAAAGCGATGTTTAGATTAGAGAAGAATTGAAGAGAGCATGATCTTAACCCTTAGGGGGAGCGGATTTGTGGTTAGGATAGAATATACCTAGTCACCGTGCTTAATTAAATATCGTAATCTTAATGCATTCTTAATAGGTTGATTCCATAGGAATATAGGCGTTAATCTATTGAGAATAGGTGAGTAGTACTTTGGGAGAAGGCTATGAGAGCATTTATCGATTAATTAGAAATCATGGGTGAATTATATGAAAGGGAGAGTTAATTAGAACACAGTACGAATGGTGAATCGATTACAACCCTGGAATACTTGTCTCTACTGAATACACAACAATCAATTTGTTACTTGATAATTTAGTTTTACTTAGAATCGTAGTATAATATAATCATATCATTGAATTCTGATTTTAGCTAGATTGAATAGCAATTTGAGTAATTCCGTGAGTAGTTTACACAAGTCTCTGTGGGTTCGACACTCATCTTATCATTATATTACTTGTCGACCACGTATACTTGCGTGTGCGTTTGGGAGCAACACCTACCTCGGGCACAACGATGCTCCCAAATTAGGACACAAATTTACATTCCCGCAATATGTGTTTAAATACTGCAAACATTTCAGAACCATTACTAACTTGGCTACCTTTTATTTTTCTTTCTTTCTTTTTGATTATTCCCATTCCCCAAAAAGGTTGGTTCGTGCATACTGGCATTATCAGCTTATCATACAAGATCCAGGGGGCCTCCACCTTCTCCTCCTCATAGTCCACCAAAAGGTAAGGGAATAGAAAAAATGGAAGATTCGAACGGCACCAGAAAGGAAAACAACACACAGGTTGAACACGCAGAAACTTCTGATGGTCGGGGTACTCATGCCCCAAATGATGCAGTTTCATGGCTCGAACAGAAAATACTGGAACTCCAGGGTGAGCTTGAGGATTTCCGGAATGTGGAAAACCTATCCTTCTCACTCAGCATCCCAAAAATCAGTCATCCAAACACTTAGAACCCCGCCCCACTTCAAAACACACCCAACAAGCGCCCATAAAATCCTCCCGTACCTCCCCACTATACAACTCCACCACAAAATCAAATATCCCACCACAGTACGAGCCAAACACCTACCACACTCCATAAAATGCTTCACCGGTAATTCCTAAACCCCAGAATTCCACCAACGGTCACCACTATACTCAAATTCCAGGTCACCAAAACAACCCTATATATGTGGAGACCCTACCTTATTCCACTCAACCCATCTCCTATGCACCGGAATCTGTTGAGAAGGACATGCTCATTAAGAACCTGACCGAGGAGCTCAAGAAGTTGACCAGCCGAGTTCAAGGCGTAGAAGGAGGCAAGGGGATAGAAGGTCTGAACTATGAGGACCTATGCATACAGCCGGATGTAGAAATCCCAGAGGGTTACAAACTCCCAAGTTCGAGATTTTTGACGGTACAGGTGATCCCAGGGTTCATCTAAAGACCTATTGTGACAATCTTGTCGGGGTTGGAAAAGATGAAAATATCCAGATGAAGCTTTTTATAAGAAGTCTTACGGGAGATGCCTTGTCCTGGTACATCAGCCAGGATCCTAAGAAATGGCCCAACTGGGTGAGTATGGCATCTAATTTCATGGACCGATTCAGGTTCAACACAGACAACGCACCAGATGTATTCTACATTCAGAACCTCAAGAAGAAGCCCACTGAGACTTTCCGCGAGTATGCTACTCGTTGGAGGTCAGAGGCGGCCAAAGTCAGGCCAGCATTAAACGAGGAACAGATGAACAAGTTCTTTGTCAGAGCACAAGATCTGCAATATTATGAAAGATTGATGGATATTGAAAACCATAAGTTCTCGGATATCATCAAACTTGGTGAAAGGATCGAAGAAGGCATCAAAAGCGGGATGGTAACAAACTTTGAGGCAATGCAGGACACTAACAAAGCATTGCAGTTAGGGGGTATATCTAAGAAAAAGGACGTGGGAGCATTAATGGTCGCGCAAGGACCTAAAACCCCATTCGTATACCGAACCTCTCCACTTGCATATCAAGCACCTCCACCCACCTATCAACCGTCACCTCCATCTATATATCAACCCTCATCCCCTGATATTCCCAACCAGCCACTGCCTATTACACCTATAATTCCCAACCATCTAATTTTCAGTCGCCTCCATCTTGTCAAAACTACCCAAGACCGCGGCTTATTTTTACTGAAGACCATCCAAACAATACACTGCCATTGCTGAACCCATCGACCAACTATATGAAAGGTTGAAGGCTACTGGTTACCTCTCTCCCATCCCTGTTGTGTCCATGGAGAACTCATCCCAATGGGTTAACCGGAATAAGACTTGTGTGTACCATTCCGGTATGACGAATGCCGCACATTGAAGGACAAAATCCAGACTTTGATTGACAACAAGATCATCCAAGCAAAGGAGGCTACACCTAATGTCCGCAATAACCCCCTCCCAGATCACAGGGGTGAAAGTGTCAATGTGATAGAGATGGATGAAGAATGGGATCCCGATGGATCAATCAGACTTATCAAAGAGGGTGACGACCCCAAGAAACCCGCAGTCACTCTCAACCCCATTATAGTGTAGGTATAGCCGCCAGTGGAGGTCGAGGTAACTGTATCAATCCCATTTAAAGTTGAGGTAGCACCCCCTGCTTTTGCACCTATTCCATTTGAGGTGAAAGTAGCCACACCATTACAGTGACAGTATCGACCACACCGCCTTTCGGCACCGAGGTTGTACCATGGGATTATGTGGCCGAAGCTAGAAGAAAACGAATAAACAAGATGGGGAATCTAGTGCTGCACAAGGGATGACTAGGACTGGAAGGGTCTATACATCCGAGCATTTGGGAGAGTCTAGTAAACAGGCCTCTAATAGACCTCCCGTTATTGAAACAGGTCCAGATGACCTCTGGAGGAAAGTATAAGCAAGGGAGTATTCAGTCATCGATCATCTGAACAAGACTCCCGCACAAATATCTATCCTGTCGCTGCTACAAAATTCAGAAGCACACAGGAACGCTCTGATGAAAGTATTGAATGAAGCATATGTGCCTAATAACATCACAAGCGGAGAGATGGCTAACATGGTAGGAAAGGTATTAGAAAGTCACAAAATCACCTTCCACGAGGATGAGTTGCCACCTGAGGGTCTGAATCACAATAGGGAACTGCATATCACAG
>NW_017686377.1:0-6351 GCF_001879085.1 Nicotiana attenuata | reverse complement strand
CATGTTCATAAGTTTAAAATCAGATTGTTAATGGTTTTTACATGTTTCAGCGAGTTTTACTCCATTTAATTGCTGCATGTATTGAATTGGCAAATTGATCTGTCTCAGTTGTAAAAATAGTCACCTATGACTATAGTATAGAAGTCAGGAAAAGAAACTAAAAAGTTCAAGTGTTAAGCTGTGTGTCCAACTGGAATCGAATCTGAAATTTACCATGCCTAGTGAATTGAATTTGCTTGCTGAGATAATTCGAACCATGGGATTTGAAAAAGTCATAACTGAACTCCGTTCTCTTAGTCACACTGGGCTCAAACGTAAAGCGCAGATAATTGCAATCCGTTTCGTAGCTGAATACAGACTCCTCGAGTCCAGTTCAGTCCCAATTCGGGCCCCTGAGCAGGCCCACGATCTGATGGACTCTTATCCAGATTGTATTAAAATTCATTATTTCGGAATTGGTTTAAGAGCTTAATTCATAGCTTGACATAAGATTTAATTTGGGCCTTAGGGTTAGGTAGCGGGTCCAAACTAAAAGGCTTGCCCTTTTGTTTGAACTCGTACTTGAACTTGAAGCCCAAATTAGAGTTTAATATTAATTAGCTAGGACTTTTTCTTTATTATTAGAGACAAATATAAAGTAGAAAATCATAGTTGCTTTAGGATTTGCCCTTTAAATAAAAACAAGATGAGCCTCGCGAAATAAAATGCATAAATTGCGGGGCCCTCATTAAATGCTTTATTAAAAATATTTTAGAAATTCGGGACATGCCATTTAGCGAATTTTCATGGCTTCCCGCAAAGTTAACAAGACACTAGACACTTTAGGCGCGCTTTTTAATAATTTACCTTCTTAACTATGGGTGTGCATTTCATGCAACCCAAATCCAAATCCCAAAACGTTGAATAAGAGGTGTCAAGGATTCGGTGCATTTCATGTGACGTGAATCCAAAAACAACGCTCTTAAACGACGTTCACTTTTATAAAAACTAATTAAAAAAGGTTAAACAATTCTAAAATTGCAATAGGATAACATGTATTAAAATCAGACTTTAGCCAAATATAGTAGTTGAGCGACCGTGCTAGAACCACAGAACTCGGGAATGCCTAACCCCTTCTCCCGGGTTAACATAATTCCTTACCCGGATTTCTGGTTCGCGACTGTTAATACAGAGTCAAGCCCTTTCCTGAATTCGGGATTCAAACCGGTGACTTGGGACACCATAAATCTCCCAAGTGGCGACTCTGAACTTCTTAATAAACGAATCCCGTTTCGATTTCCCTTTAAGTGGAAAAACTCCTTTTATTATACCCTTCACGGGGTGTAGTAAGCGAAAAAAGGAGGTGTGACAGCTCTGGCGACTCTGCTGGGGACATGAACCCAGAATCTCTGGTTCAGGGTTCAAGAATTCGAGCTCAGTTAATTTGTTATATTTGGCTATATTTGATTTTGCTACATGTTCCATGCCTTTTGTGCTAAATGTTTTACCGCTTTGATATTTGTTGAATTGTATATAAACTGTCGCGAATCCCTTCCTCTTTCTGAGTCTTCTACATCATGGAGAAGGGTGCACTTCGTGTAGCTTCTCTTCTGTTTAGAGTCTTTTCCCATTTAGAACGAGGTTTGGATAAGTTGCAAAGCCGGCGGAGCATCTGTATCCCCGGTACGCTGCCTCCCCCTCGGCCCGAGTTGTCCGCTCGGGTAAGCCAGGTCTAGACCAATAAACTTAGGGTTTAAAACCTAGAAGAACAAAACCTCATGCCGGATCCCTAGTAGGACGCTTGTTTGCATCATGTGCATTTGACTTAGGGGACTCAACACAGGGGTTGGGTCCGTCTAGGACAGGTGACCTGAAATAATGGACCATCCTGATGCATCTTACGTGCTATTTGCGCATTTATTTGCTCGGCTTTGCATGTTGACCGACTTGTCTAAATGAGTGAACTATGAAAATAAGCAGTGTTGGGACGAAGTGAGGGTAACCGCTAGTTTTGAAAAACCAACGTCCAAGTAGTGCCGAAATGCTGCCGGATTTTTGAAAAAAAAAAAAAAAAGAGAGAAAGTGTTTTCTTTAGAAGAAAGAAAAAAAGAATTCTATTTTCAAATTAGTTTGTTTATTTGCCACTGAACAAGAAAACATAAAAAATGAATTTTGCTTTCAGAAATAGTGTATTTGCCAAAGAGTCCTATTTTCAAAAATAGTTAGGCTTATTTGCCCGAACTACGCTGGTTTGATTCTCACCGGATGTGAGATACGTAGGCAACCCTCATCGGGTCCAACCACCCCTTTTCAAAAATACCTAAAAAGTGTCAAAATTTTAATTTTTGTCAAAATAAGTCGGGTGATGCCATTCTTGTCTAAAATAAGCCGAATGTCCCTAAAAGGACGCCGGAAGGCCGTTTTTCCAAGAACAGCCACCCTGAGTCATTTTTACATGGTTTGCGGGCACAGCCTTAAAATCTTCCTCCCATAAGTGCTGAAAGGCCATATCTACAAATCCAAGGCCTGTTTTTAAATAAAGAATTTTTGCACAAACAACCATTTTTTAAAATAAGTCATTAAAGTCCCCTAATAAATGTGCAGGATGGATTCAAGTAACATCGAAACCTTCTCAGTCCTGAGCGAGATCCCTTTGAAACTCCATATGTGGTGGCATGATTTGGGAAAGGGAAGCAGAGATACCGTGGTCAAAAGTTTGGGTGGTCTCGTCGATTTGCTGAACATCAAACCAAGAAAAGATATTATTGAGGCATTGATACCATTCTGGGATCCGACCCGTAATGTATTCCGGTTTTCAGATTTTGAACTCACACCTACATTAGAAGAGATTGCCAGATACGCCGGTCTCAACGGGAACCTCCGAGGTAGATACCCATTGGCCCCACGACCGTTAACCCTTCATAGGTTCTTGGATTTATTGAACATCAGCCGGGATATTCAAGACCCGTATCTGGCAGAAGGGTGTTATACATTGCATTTCTTATATCACCGGTATGGTAACCCCAAAGGTTTCGAGGAACCCAACACAGGATTGACACATGCTGGAAATAAAGACAAATGGGAAGCCCGATGGGGATTAGCCTTCATGGTGGCCTTTTTAGGAGTGGTAATTGGTCCAAGAAAGGACGGTCACATAGACCATGGATTGGTAGGGATGCTAGATGTTGCCATGAAAAAACCTACTAGCACGGTGGTTCCCCTGATTGTAGCAGAAATGTATCGAGCTTTGACCAAATGTCGGGAAGGGGAGAAATTCTTTCAAGGTTGCAATTTGCTCTTACAATTGTGGATACAGGAGCACCTCTGTCACCGCACAGGCTATATGAACTACGGTTTAACTGGAGTGAGTTGTATTGCAGAATTCGAGACCCGGGTGACAGGTATTGAATTCCCTGAGGGTACTGAGGCCTGGTCGTCATGCTTAAGATCCTTGACCGCAGATAAAGTTGAATGGGCTTATGGATGGCTTCCTGCTACTGAAGCTGTATACGCCTCAGCGGAGGTCCCTTATATTCTTTTGATGGGTATTCGAAGCATACAGCCTTATGCTCCTTACCGAGTTCTGCGGAAATTTGGAAGATTCCAGACAGTGCACAACGATGAAGACCTGAGCGATCAAGTCATCGAGTTAGGCCCGAAAGCTGCATTCCCTGAAGGCAGAATTCGAAAGATTTGGAATGAGTGCAGGTACCTTGAACCCAAGACTATCAAATTCCTGAGAGACCCGCCAAAAGGCCACATGTGCAACAATTCACTAACGAGGCTCAGGTGCGATGGGATTGGTTAGCCAAGGAAAAAGAGTACAGGGCCCGAATAGGAGCCTTGGAAAAACAGGTTCAGGAGCTCCGGTTTGAAAACACCTTGCAAGCCGCAGCCGACGAAGGTGATAAGAAGAAATTGGCCCAGGAGAATGAAGCTCTCAAAGCCCAAATTCAGCAAATGAAAATAGATGCCAGGAATCGGGAAAGAAGTCTATCCGATGAGAGATTGATAAAAGGTTTGAAGAAACAAGTTTTGGACTGTCAGGAGGAATTGGAAAAATCCGAGGGAAACGTGGCAAAACTTCGGGCACAATGGGCAAAGAAGACCGAGGAAAGGGCCCAGTTTGTACAACAAATGAAGAAGAACTATGAGGGAACCATTGCTAACATGAAAAGTAAAATGAATACTCTTGAAGAAAAAGCAGCTCGGCAGGACAAAGAATTTCGGGCCGAGAGAGAACATTGTTATGGGTTAATCGCTGAGATGGAAAAGGAAATAAAATTGTTACAAGACCTTCACCTCCAGGATTCTTAGGTGCTAGAGGCTCGTACCCAACAGATAAGTCGGCTACTCCAAGAAAAGGGCCAAATCTGGGAAAGAATCAGAAACATTGCCAACTACATTGTCAGGAAGTGCCAGACTGGTGAGCGGATGGGTCGTACCACGTTCTTTGCTTCTGTGATGATATTCGTTCGCCAGGTCATGAATGATCTGGATCAGTTGCAAAAGGGTCTCGCACGCAGGCCCACGGCGATGCCGAGAGATGCCCGCGGGCCCCAGGATTTGAAGCTTTGATGTATTCCTAGATAATCGAGTCTGTATTTCTGCTTTTGAGTCTGGTTTTTGTACTTTCCTTTTTGAGAAAAAGAACAACAAATAGTTTGGTAGCTTTGTAGTCGCAGTTGTTATTAATGAAAATTTGAAAATTCCCGAAAAATTGTTTCTTTATTTCTTGCATTTATTTTTCGCATTTATTTGCAAGAACTACGCTTGGTTTGATTCACGCAGGGTCGTGATACGTAGGCAATCTCCATAGGATTTGACCGTAATAATAAAAGGTGAAAAACGAGAAAGGAAAGAAAACCAAAAGAGGGAAAGAAAAACAAAGATAAAAAGAGAGCAAGAGAAAAGAAAAGAAAAGAGTGGAAAAACAATTTTGAGTAAAGGAGCGAATAGGGGCAAGGAAAACCAAGGTAAGAGTGAAAAGAAAGAAAAAGAAGAAAGAGAAAGGAGAAGAGAAAGTCCGCAATTGGCAAATGAAGAAAATGGAAAGCTGGGATGACGCATGTGACTGAGCAAAGGCATAATAGAAATGGTTAACTTCTTAGGTGCATTCACTCCTCAATGTGCGGTTATCTATCTGTTAATGCCCTAACCGCTAACAAAGTTGTTGTTGATGAGTCCAGGCAAGTGGTTAGGTTGACTGGCATTCTGGCAACTCACCCCTACAACACCCGCTCTAAGGATAAGTCAAACATGGTCAACCAGGAATTGGAAGCAAGCATTGTCGACCCATCCAGGGAGGAGGAAGTAGTGGACGTTAATGCAATGAAGGAGGAGATGTATAAACTGAAGCAACAAATGGCCGAGATGTACCAGGCCTGGTCGAAGGGACATCCACCACCAGCCTATGCTGCTAACTCCACCTACCTCCCACCACTAGCTCAGCCTCAAGATCCTCCCACGGTGAACTCGTCTCCGGCTTTCCCTACTTACCAGCAGTACTACGGAACCACCTCTCAAACACCACCACCTCCACCACCCAAACAAATCCCATGCCCTCCACCACCAATCACCCCTGTGTTCGTGGCTCCCCCACCTGCCACACTACACAGGTCTTCTAGTGAACCTTTGTTCCAAACTCATGATAACCAGTACTACCCACCCGAAGCCACTTTCAAACCACCAGAGCCATGCCCTTACACTCCCCGCCTTGATCTCTCAGCAGAAGAAGAAAAGCCTCCCAAAAACCCTGAGCAAGAGGAAATGATCCGGAAGGTTAAGAGTTTAGAACAGTCATTCCGAAATATGCAGGGGCTCGGAGGACAAGTGAGTGTAGCTTACAAGGACCTGTGCCTGTTTCCTGACGTCCAGTTGCCAGCAGGATTCAAGTTACCCAAGTTTGACTTATATGATGGCCATGGTTATCCGGTGGCCCACTTAAGGGGATTCTGTAGCAAGATGAGAGGAGCGGGAGGAAGGGATGAGTTATTGATGGCTTACTTTAGTCAAAGTCTAAGTGGAGCAGCGTTGGAGTGGTACACACGACAGGACCATGCCCGATGGTACACTTGGGACGACCTGGCTCAAGTATTTGCGTGTCATTTTCAGTACAATCTCGAAATTGTCCCGGACCGTCTGTCACTGACTAAAATCGAGAAGAAGCCCGGAGAAAGTTTCAGAGAGTACGGTTTTCGGTGGAGGGAGCAGGCGGCAAGGGTCGATCCTCCAATGAAAGAGAACGAGATGGTTGATTATTTCCTTCAGGCTTTGGAGCCAACCTATTATGGTCATCTGGTGTCAGCAGTGGGAAAAACTTTCAACGAGGTCGTGAAAATGGGAAGTATGGTGGAAGAGGGTCTCAAGTCT
>NW_017686376.1:3307-6351 GCF_001879085.1 Nicotiana attenuata | reverse complement strand
CGAGCTGTATTGCTGAGGGATAGGTTGATTCGATTGTTCTTGAACTGGTTGGTGATTTGGGAAGATCTATGAGTTGTTTCTTTTTCTGTGCGGTGAGGCGTTATGATTTTCGGACTGTGGGCACATATAGTGCGGTGCTATCGAGATTCATAGTGGAAGTTGAAGGGGGGGACCTCAGTTGTGTTTGAGTTTTGTAGCTTACAACGCTATATCTAGATACCATTATGCACTCAGTATGCTTACGACCGATACTCGGTATTTTGTTATAATGAACAAATTTGGTTCGATGTGCATCTCCCTATGTGAGATATTTGTGTGGATCGCGTGGCACGCCGCCACGGGTATGTTATCTGGATCGGGTTGCACGCCGCAACAGTGTGATGTTGAGAATAGTTTTCCATATGTTACCTTATATACCTTGCTTCCTGGTTTCTGAGGAAAGTCCGTATTGGGTGTTGCATGGCGAATAGCGCGTCGGTTGTGTCCTTTTAGGATTGAATGGTGTATATTACTTGCTTCACCGTTGGGGGTAATGAATTGCTTTGGTTTCAGACATCAAATTGTGTGAAGCTGTCGGATTTTGATCACAGTGTATTGAGGTGCTTCATGTGTAGCAGTGTTTGGATATGATCGCGCATCGTAGTGAGGCTACGTGGAGTTATGACCCTTCGAGGTAGATTCAGGCATTCTATTTCTATGATGTGAGACGGGGTCTCAGCCTTGTGTTGTGATGGTACTGATGAGCTTGAGGTACAGCTCTTTCGTTTGAGTCAATTGTCATGATTTGAGTATGTTCAGACCGTTTCTTGTTGGTGCGTGTATTATGCAAGTCGTGGCGTAGGCCTGTATTGAGGTGTCGTAGCACCAGAGTGATGTGTTGGATTCGAGGTGATCGTTGGAGTCATTAATGAATACGAACAGATTTGATTTCAGCTTGTTAGAAGGATAATATCGAGGTTTGGCCCGGAAATCTGTTGTGGTATTAGTCAAAAGGGAAACGGTTTCACGAATGGTTGATATGAGAAATGATTACGGTTTATAGCGTGTTTCATTTATCGTTGGCAGTATAGGAAACTGTGGGAATAAGGTTTTAGCTAATGAGAGGTTTTCTGCCGGTATTTGGTTGTTATGGGCAACTACTGTGAATAGAAGTTATCGTTTCGAGTGTTTGGGTTATGTAGTACATCATATGATTTCACCGAGCTTGCAGGTATGGGTTATTACAGTTGGTTCGGGCCTATTCTGAGTATAGATGTGAGGTCCTGATCTTGTGTATGATTTCGGAAAGTGCAATGTGATTCTACGATTTATGGTCTAGATGGACTGTGAAATTTCAGCTATGTTGTATTGTCGGACCTATGTAAGATAGGGTGACGTGGGATCATCCCGGGTATATGCTTGGTAAAGTTATTCAGCTGTTGGTTAGCTTTTAGAACAACTCTGGATACGCTCGAGGACGAGCGTCTGCTTAAGTTGGGGAGGATGTAACGACCCGACCCGTCGTATCAGGTATTACCGCCCTGTTTTCCTCATTTATTGCTTCTTCATGTTTCATTATCAGCAACGAGTGAGTTAGAGTTGAATTGAATTGGTTTGGATAGGAAATGAGACACTTAGTCTCTTTAAGGAAGGCTTAAATTGGAAAAGTCAACCGGACGTTGACTTATGAGTTCGAAGGTTCGGATGTGATTTCCGATGATCCGGTTAGCTTCGGGAGATGATTTGTGACTTGGGAGCGTGATCTGAATTGGTTTTGGAGGTCCGTTGTAGAATTAGGCTTGAATTGGCGAAGTTAGCATTTTGGCGAAATCCGGTTGATATGTGAGATTTTGATCCGAGGGTCGGAATGGAATTCCGAGAGTTGCAGTAGCTACGTTAGGTGATTTTGGATATGTCTGCAAATTTTCAGGTCAGTCGGACGTCGCTTGGTTGGGTTTTTGATCGAATGCGTAATTCGGAAGTTTTTAAGAAACTTAGGCTTGAATCCGATGTGATTTGATGGTTTTAGCGTTGTTTGAAGTGTTTTCAGGATTGGAACAAGTTTGAATAAGGTATTAGGATGTGTTGGTATTTTTGGTTGAGGTCCCGGGAGCCTCGGGGTGAATTCGAGTGGTTAAACGGAAGGTTTTTGGAGTTAATTGCAGGTTCAACCTTGCTGGTATCTGTTGGTTTCGCACCTGCGGTTATGGGACCGCAGGTGCGGTCTCGCTGAAGTGATTGGAAGATGCGCAGATGCGGAAGTCTTGGCCTTTGCCAGATTCCGTAGGAGCGGAAGGAGGAACGCATAGGCGGCCTCGTAGAAGCGAGCTAGACCTCGCAGGAGCAGAATTTGGTACCCTGGTCAGGTTCCGCAGAAGCGGAACATTGGATCGCTTAAGCGGTCCCGCAGATGCGATTGGGGACCGCAGAAGCGGAAGGTTACCTTAAGTGAAAGGTCCGCAAAAGCGGACGTTGACCGCATAAGCGGAAGCCGCAAAAGCGGTACTGGATCCGCAGAAGCGAAATGCCTGGCAGTTAAGTGAAATTAATCATCTTCGCGAATTTTTGAAAGAACAACATTTTGGACTTCGAACTAAGGAGATTTTGGGCGATTTTTGAAGAGGGTTTCGAGGGCTATCATCAGGTATGGATTCTTAGACTTAGATTATGATATTATGGTGTAAAATCATGGATTAACACTGAAAATCCAAGGAATTAAAGGTTAAAAATGGAAGTTAGGGTTTGAGAAAATTATGATGTAAAAATAGAATTTGGAGGGTCAAACGAACTCCGATTTTGGTAAATTTTATATGTATGGACTCGTGGCGAGACGAGGAATCCGGTGATGTGAATTTCGTAATTTTTTGAGAAGCGGGCCCGGGGCTCGGGTTTTGCTAGTTTCGAGATTCTTGCTAATTTTCGATTGTTTTCGATTGGGTATTGTTCCCTTGGCATATTGTGATGTATTCGCTCTGGTTTTGGTTATATTCGACGCGCCTGGAGGCCGATTGAGGGGCAAAAGCGTCGCGAGCTAGGGATTTCACCGGTCCGAGGTGAGTAATACT
>NW_017686376.1:0-753 GCF_001879085.1 Nicotiana attenuata | reverse complement strand
TACGAACTTACTCGAGCGATCAAATCGCCAAAATAACATTAAAATCCATGAATCAAGCCTCAAAATCATCATTTTCATTTCAAACTTCTTAAACTTCTAACTTTAGATATTTAGGTCCGAAACACGTCAAATGACATCCGATTTCGACCAAACTTTACAGAGCGCTTAACACCTACTTAAGACTTGTACCGGGCGTCGGAACCAAAATACGAGCCCGATACCATGCTCTTTTAATCAATTTTCATTTCCATTTTCCTTAAGAACTTCAGAAAAATAATTTCACAGAAAAATTCATTTCTCGGGCTCTCGACCTCGAAATTCGACTCCGGACATATGCCCGAGTCTCATATTTTTCTACGGACCCTCCGGGACCGCCAAATCACGGGTCCGGGCCCGTTTACCAAAAATGTTGACCAAAGTAAACTTTAGCAATATTAATATCGAAATTCTTCAAATTTTTACACAAAAGTTCACATACTTCAACATAAAAGACTTTACCGGCTTCGCGCCCGGACTGCGCACGCAAATCGAGGCAACTAAAAGCGAGGTTTTCAAGGCCTCAGAAGCACGGAAATAGGAAGAAGTCCCGTGATGACCCCTTTGGGTCGTCACATTCTCCACCTCTAAAACAACCGTTCGCCTCGAACGGCAAAAGAAGAAGTACCTGAGTCAGGGAATAGGTGAGGATAACGGCTCCGCATATCAGACTCGGACTCCCAGGTCGATGCCTCAGGAGGCTGACCTCTCCACTGA
>NW_017686375.1:4230-6351 GCF_001879085.1 Nicotiana attenuata | reverse complement strand
TTCCGATTAATTATTTCCGCTGTTTGTGTAATGATTATTCACAATTGTTAAGGGATTAAAATAAAAAGGGTTAAATAATTAGAATAATCGGCTTGCCGAACTTTCACTAGTAGGCGTCATCACGATTCCCGAGGGTTCGTGACAATTTAAGATGATATTTATGATAATATTTGATTTAATTTAAAATTAAAGGATATTTTTTTACTTTAAATGCAAAGATAGTAAATAAGATTATTTTGAATCTTATTGGTAAGAAAGAATAATAGTCTTGTAATACCAACTACCCTATCTTAATTAATAAGGTTTGGACCACAAAAAAATAAAAATAAACTGAAAGATAAAAATAATACCCCTATCTGAACTCATTATAAAGATAAATATGGAGGTCTTATCAATACATACTACGAGTAACAAAATTTCATTCAGCTAAAATATAAAATAAAGATAATTAATAAATGATATACAAAAATATTGATAAATTTAAATATTAATTTGAGCAATAGAATAAAAAAATAGTGAATATAATTTTTATTAAAAGAATAAGAAAAACTAAATTCATCTATTAATGGAAGTTGTGGACAATAATACGAACAACTCTAAGTTATGGGTAATGCAATAACATGAACATGGAATAAAAAAAATATGTAATTAAATAATTTCAGTAGTAAATGTATACATAACGATAAGACTTATTTGATATTTGAGAAGAGAAAGTTTCTAATATAATAATGAGCTAATTCATACTATATAAATAAGATACACGTATCTAAAACCATTATAGAAGATAAAACTAAAAAATATAAACAATTGACATAATTCCGAGAATCAAATTAAGAAAATATAAATATAATGTAAATTCTTATATAGTTAATTTAAAGTCAAACTTCCATATAAATGAATAATTATATAAAATTTCATATTAGAGGGAATAATATTGAAAGAGGGGGATATAAAGATAGTATGGGTAAATTGATGATTTTTATTAATTTAAAAATAAATCTGTATCTCTGCTCAATTAGAATTTCAATTTTGAGAATCAAGATGTGTGATGTATGTAGTTTGGAGTCGAATACTTTTACAATGATTCTCAGAAAGAGAATGGTCACATAAATGCAGTTCGATTCGATCAATTTTAAAGCAACTCTAATAATGTTTGAAGGGAGTAATTAAACATAAATTTACAAAAGAATAAAGGAAGTGATGATATACATTTTTTGTTACGCCCCGCAATATTACGTCCCGCAGTATCATATTACGACGATGTTATGCTCTACAGTAATATGTTACGATGGTGTTGTACCCGATAGTATTACATTACGGTGATATTACGCTTCGCAGTTGTCACAACCCAATTCCCGAACCCGATCGTGATGGCGCCTCTCGTGAAGAAAAGGCTAGCCAGAACAAACGAAACACCTCCTTTAAACAATTAATTAACATAAGCAAATCTAAAACATGTTTAAGATAGCCATAATTGCGGAAACAGCGATAATAACAAGAAAAACCATCCCGACACAGCCCAAACCGGAGTTTCACAAGTCCCGAGCATCTATCAGAGTATAAATACAACTACTAGAACTAAAATATACAAAAGAGAACTGATAAACATAAGGAAGAAATGCGGTGCTGCGAACGCTAGCAGTCACCTCGCTAAACTCCGATAAACTTAGCCTGCGATCAACTCAAACCCGCTACCGGGTGAACAAATACCTGCATCTCCACACGAGGTGCAGGGAGTGAAGTGAGTACTCTAACTCAGTGAGCAATAAAGGTAAATAACAACTGAGAAGTGAGAAATCACGTAAAGCAAACCAACATGCTGTATAGAAGCAGTGTAAAACCCTTCGAGAAAAGCAGTGAAGCTGTGAAATCTTTAGAAATATCTTAGCTCAGTTTAAACTCTTTTGAAAATGACTTTTTCAACAGTTACGCAATGAATGCAAAATAGTTAGTGTCGATAAGCACCAAAAATCCGCCCCTCGGGCACAAATACCATGGTATAACAGGTAAAATGATAAGTAAATATGAAAGATGAACACATAAAAGTTCTCCCCTCGGGCAATATCTCAGAACAGTACCAGCCCTTCGTGCTACCTCACAATCACTCGTATCAACCTCTCG
>NW_017686375.1:0-3834 GCF_001879085.1 Nicotiana attenuata | reverse complement strand
TCAAATCTGAGTAATAGTGGCTGAGTTTGTAAAACAGTAGATATCAACAGGACTGAGTTCAAGTAATAGATCAAAATAGTGAAGAAATAGTGATAAAAATCCCCGAAGGGTTCAAATAATTGGCACGAAGCCCAAATATGGCAATCAGCCCAAATCATGGCGATAACAAATAAGTTTTAGTCAAATACGCGGTAAAATCATCAATCAGGACGGACCAAGTCACAATCCCCAGTAGTAAAAGACCCCACGCTCATCATCCAGCGCGTGTCTCACCTCAATATAGCACTACGATGTGCAATCCGGGGTTTCAAACCCTCAGGATATCATTTACAATCATTACTCACCTCGAACCGGCGAAATCTCTAGCTCGCGATGCCTTTGCTCCTCAAATCGGCCTCCACGCGCGTCGAATCTATCCAAAATCAGAACGAATACATCACAATATGCTAAGGGAACAAAGCCCAAGCGAAAACAATCGAGAAATATCAAAAATCCCGAAATTAGCAAAACCCGAGCCCCGGGCCCACTTCTCGAAACTCAAAAATTTTTACACCAACGGGTTCCTTATCTCGCCACGACTCCATACATATCAAAAACTCTCAAATCCGACCTCATATGGACCTTCAAATCCCAATTTAAAATCTCAAAATCTCAAGCCCTAGTTCTTCCAATTTTAGCTAAATTTCTATGAATTTCTAGGTTGATTCCACAATTAAATCATGTTTTTAGACCATAGCACTCACCTCCAATCAATCCCAGTCGAAACCCTCTTCAATTCCCGTCCAAAAGCTCTCAAGGATGCTCAACAATGGTGGAAAAATAACTTAGCTCGCGGAACAAAAATGAATTTAAAACCCTTCTGCCCAGTCATTACCGCATCTGCGGTCAAAATACCGCATCTGCGGCTTCCGCTTCTGCAGAAATCTTCCGGTTCTGCGGAGTTTCACTTAAATGCCAGGACCGCTTCTGCGATCAAAATCCGCATCTGCGGACTCCGCTTCTGCGGACTACTATCCGCTCCTGCGGAAATTCCCTGAGGTCCAAGTCCGCTTCTGCGATGCCATCGCCGCATCTGCGATACCCAAGATGCGGCTCCTCCTCCGCTTTTGCGGAAACCAGCCTCCAAGCCCATTTTTGCACCTGCGACCTACTTCCCGCATCTGCAGTCCCAATTCCGCAGATGCGGAAATGCCAGAACCAGCAATTTCTGAAATAACACAAGTCCAAAACTCGTCCCGATAGCTATCCGAAATCACCCCGAGGCCCCCGGGACCTCAACCAAAAGTGCCAAACCATCCTAAAACATCACCCAAACTCGTTCCAATCATCAAAACACATCATTCAACACCGAAACCATCTAATTACATCATATTCAAGCCTAAGTTCTTCTAAAACTTCCGAAACACACATTCGATCAAAAACCCAACCAAAACACCTCCGAATGACCTGAAATTTTGCACACACATCCCAAATCACCTTACGAAGCTACAGCAACTCTCGGAATTCCATTCCGACCCTCGGATCAAAATCTCACCTATCAACCGGAATTCGCCAAAATACTAACTTCGCCAATTCAAGCCTAATTCTACACCGGACCTCCAAACCCAATTCCGATCACGCTCCTAAGTCACAAATCACCCAACGAAGCTAACCAAATCAAAAAAACTCTGATCCGAGCTCATATACAAATAAGTCAACTCTTGGTCAAACATTTCAAATTCAAAGCTTTCAACTGAGGCTCTTCTTCCGAATTCGTTCCGATTTTCCTGAAACCCAAAACCAACGATCTACATCAGTCATAATACATTACACGGGGCAAGTCATGCCCGAGAACTGGCGATCAAAGTGCAAAAGCTCAAAACGACCGGTCGGGTCGTTACATCCTCCCCCACTTAAACACACGTTCGTCCTCGAACGTACCCAGAGTTGTTCTAGAAGCCAACCAATAGCTGAATAACCTTACCAAGCATATACCCGGGGGTGATCCCATGTCACCCTATCTCATATAGGTCCGATAACACATAGAAACTGAAATTACACAACCCAATCTAGCCCACGAATCATAGAACCACATTTTCACTTCTGAAACCATCGATACGATTAAAACCTCACACCTATTCTCTGAATAGACCCGAACTAGCTGTAGTAGCCCATGCCTGCAACCTCAGGTGCAATTATATGATATACCACATAACTCAAACACATGTAGTGATAACTTCCATCCATAGCAGCTGTTCACAACAACCAAATACCGATAGAAACCTCTTATCAGCTAAGGTCTCATTCCAACACTTTCATATACTGCCGACGATAAGTGAAACACGCAACAACCATAACCATTTCTCAGATTAACCATTCATGAAACCACTTCTCCTTGACAATTACCATAGCAATTTCCGAGCCGAATCTCGATATTATCCTTTAAACATGCTGAAATCGAATCCGTTCGTATTCATTAATGATCCCAACAATCTCTTCTGACCAAACACGCCACCCTAGTGACATGACACGTCAATACGGGCCTAAGCCACAATTAGCATAATACGCGCACCACTAAGCAACGGTCCGAACATACTCAAGTCATGAAAAATGATTCAAATGAAAGAGCCGTACCTCAAGCTCACCAGTACCACCACAACACAAAATTGAGAACCCGTCTCACATCATAGAATAGAACACCCGAATCTAACCCGCAAGGTCATATCTCCACATAGCCTCGCTGCAATGCACGATCCTATCCAAACACTGCTTCACATGAGACACCTCAAGTCACTGTGCCCGAAATTGACAACCACGCACAATTTGATTCCTAAAACCAAAGCAAATCATTATACCCTCGGTGAAACAAGTAACATATACCACGCAAACCCGATAGGACATAACCGATACTCCACCCACCGAGCAACACCCAATCACTCTTCCCGCTGGACTTCCACTAAGAACCCCAATAGAACCGCACCATATGTGCCCATAAACAACAAATCATAACGTCTCGCAACACAGAAGGCAACTCATAGATCTCCCAGTTTCAGGCTCAACAACAATCGAATCCACATATCCCTCAACCATACAATTCGGAGCCAACCAAGCCGACTCAAGATAGGACACGCATCCACATTGGCCTACCAGCGAACTCTTTATTAAGGAAATCCTGAAGTTGTCCTCACAACTCCTCAACTCTGCCGGTGCCCTACGATACGGTGCCTGTCACCAAATCAATACCGAAATCAACAACCTTGCCCGGCGACATGCCAGACCACAAGAAACGCATCCGAAAAGTCTCTCAACACCGGAACTGAATCAATGATAGCAACCTCTGCACTGACATCCATCACGAAGGCCCAATCAAGAAAGGCAATCATTCCCAACCGTTCTGGGTCTTCGAATTATAAACCTCTCTACTAGAACATAATCCAACACACCTCGCCACTCAACCCGTGGCACTTCCGGCATAGCCCAAAGCACAGTAGTCCTGAATAAACCAACACGGAGACAACCAGTCTAAACCCCAACATCACATCCGAATCTAACATACCACATCATAGCCTGAATATGAGAATCTTCCGTCTCCACATCCACACAGCACATGAATCACCGTATCCGATCCCAATTTAGCCGTCCGAACACATGCCACACCTTTAATACCCAATCATTCCACGATAGATAATCTAAAATTTGTGCCACCAAGCAAACCCGAATATCACCAGTCGATCTAACAAGAAAGTGCCGCAATACTACCGAAGTACTATCAACCTAATCACATTGCCCTTTTTCTGAGACATATACTCTCGTCAAATCACTTCCAATTGGAACTACCTTTTCCTTAGTTATCTG
>NW_017686374.1:5488-6352 GCF_001879085.1 Nicotiana attenuata | reverse complement strand
TAGCATGACCGTGAGTCGTTTATAATGTATTATCGTGACTGGTTGTGAACTGCGTGTTATTGGAGGATTTCTAGTTGTGTGAATAACATGTGAACGGTAATATGATCACTTGATTCCTGGGAGCATTGGCTCGAATTGTGATACGAATATTGAAAGTATACGAAATGACTTGATTCTTTGGAGTGTTGGCTCAAAATAGTAAAGTGAATTATAAGATAAGGAAATTAAGAAAGAGAAAGCGTTGTTGATTATTCCCTTGTCGGGACGTTTGGTTGAACTTGTTGGAATCTTTCCCTTGCCGGAATGTTTGTCAAATATTTGCTTATTTTGTGCCCCTTAATTGTGACTGTTGTTTGGGAAGTCAGACTGTTAAATGATATTGAGGATCGGGTTGCGCGCCGCAACAATGATGTTGAGGATCGGGTTGCGCGCTGCAACAATAATATATGAGGATCGGGTTGCGCGCCGCAACAATGATATATGATAAGTGATATGGGTCGGGTTGCACGCCACAACAATGATATTGTGGAGCGGGTTGCACGCCGCAACAATGGTAATTATGGAGCGGGTTGCACGCCGCAACAATTGTTGAGGCTATGTGTTTACATTTGAGTATTGATTCCTTGTTCGCTGTGAACCTAAGTTGCTTTAGTTGTTACTCTGGATTATTGTTATTATTGTAACTCCCCATAGCATGTTTCCCCTCCCATGTTGGTAACTGCTTTGTATTCGATTTCCGTTGTACATCTATAACTGCACAGGTTTATGTGGTGTCCAGTCTAGCCTCGTCACTACTTTGCCGGGGTTACGCTAGACACTTACCAGCACATGGGGTCGGTTGTGCTGATGCTACACTTCTGTGCA
>NW_017686374.1:0-698 GCF_001879085.1 Nicotiana attenuata | reverse complement strand
ATTGCTCCGGGTGACGCCTATGAAGGGCGTGATGAGATTCGGAAAGAAGGGCAAGCTTAGTCCTAGGTACATTGGTCCGTTTGAGATTCTTGATCGAGTAGGAGAGGTGGCTTATAGGCTTGCATTGCCACCTAGCTTATCAGCCGTGCACCCAGTTTTTCATGTGTCTATGCTTCGGAGGTATCACGGCAATCCTACCCATGTATTAGACTTCAACACAGTCCAGTTGGACAAGGATCTGTCATATGAGGAGGAGCCGGTAGCTATTCTAGATCGCCAGGTTCGACAGCTGAGGTCGAAGAGTTTTCCGTCTGTTCGTGTTCAGTGGAGAGGTCAGCCCCCTGAGGCCTCGACCTGGGAGTCCGAGTCTGACATGCGGAGCCGTTATCCACATCTATTCCCTGACTCAGGTACTTCCTTCTTTTGTCCGTTCGAGGACGAACGGTTGTTTTAGAGGTGGAGGATGTGACGACCCAAAGGGTTATCACCTGTTTCCTCATCCGTTCCGTGCTTCCGAGGCCTTGAATACCTTATTCTTACTTGCCTCGATTTCCGTGCGCAGTCCGGGCGCATAGCCGGAAAGCTTTATGTTGTAAATAATGTGAACTCTGTGAAAATTTAGTAAGAATTTTAGTATATTAAAATAGTTTAAAGGTTTAGTACGTTCGGTTCGTAACATTTTGGTTAAACTAGTAACC
>NW_017686373.1:5208-6353 GCF_001879085.1 Nicotiana attenuata | reverse complement strand
CCTGATGACTTTCCAACATAGGATCTCACTCCCTAGTTGATGCCAGCACAACTTGCTGACTTTGCAACATTGGGTCCCACTCCCTAATTGATGGCATTACAACCTGATAACTTTCCAACATAGGGTCCTACTACCTAGTTGATGCCAGCATAACCTGATGACTTTCCAACATAGGGTCAAACTTCATTGTTGATGCCAACATAACGTGATGACTTTTCCAACATAGGGTCTCACTCCCTAGTTGATGCTAGCACAACGTGATGACTTTCAAAAATAGGGTCCCACTCCCTAGTTGATGCCAGCATAACCTGATGACTTTTTCAACATAGTGTCCCACTCCCTAG
Organism: Nicotiana attenuata; assembly: GCF_001879085.1. NCBI lineage: Eukaryota > Viridiplantae > Streptophyta > Magnoliopsida > Solanales > Solanaceae > Nicotiana > Nicotiana attenuata. The sequence goes on along the minus strand of NW_017686373.1, from coordinate 6,009 downwards.
TTGATGCCAACATAACCTGACGACTTTTCCAACATAGGGTCACACTCCCTAGTTGATACCAACATAACCTGATGACTTTCCAACATAGGGTCACACTCCATTGTTGATGCCAACATAACGTGATGACTTTTCCAACATAGGGTCCCACTCTCTAGTTGATGCCAACATAACCTTATGACTTTTCCAACATAGGGTCACACTCCCTAGTTGATGCCAGCATAATATTATGACTTTCCAACATAGGGTCCCACTGCCCAGTTGATGCCAGTAGAAGATGATGACTTTCCAACATGGGGTCCCACTCCCTACTTGATGCCAGCATAACTTGATGACTTTTCCAATATAGCGTCCCACTCCCTAGTTGATGTTAGCATAACCTGATGACTTTTCCAACAAAGCGTCCCACTCCCTAGTTGATGCCAACACGACTTGATGACTTTCCAACATAGTGTCCCACTCCCTAGTTGATTCCTGTATAACCTGATGACTTTGCAGCATAGGGTCCCACTCCCTAGTTGATGCCAGCACAACCTGATAACTTTCAAACATAGGGTCCCACTCCCTAGTTGATGCCAGCATAACCTGATGACTTTTCCAATATAGCGTCCCACTCCCTAGTTGATGCCAGCATAACCTGATGACTTTTCCAACAAAGCGTCCCACTCCCTAGTTGATGCAAACACAACTTCATGACTTTCCAACATAGTGTCCCACTCCCTAGTTGATGCCTGTATAACCTGATGACTTTCCAACATAGGGTCCCACTCCCTAGTTGATGCCACCATAACCTGATGACTTTTC
>NW_017686373.1:0-227 GCF_001879085.1 Nicotiana attenuata | reverse complement strand
TAGGGTCCCACTCCCTAGTTGACTGACCAGACACAACGTGATAGACTTCAAAAATAGGGTCCCACTCCCTAGTTGATGCCAGCATAACCTGATAACTTTTCCAACATAGCGTCCCACTCCCTAGTTGATGCCAACATAACCTGATGACTTTTCCAACATAGGATCACACTCCCTAGTTTATACCAACATGATGACTTTCCAACATAGGTTCACACTCCATTGTTGAT
>NW_017686372.1:0-6353 GCF_001879085.1 Nicotiana attenuata | reverse complement strand
TACAGCGAAGTACGTTCCGACCCGTACGGACGCCGGGTATTCTTTGTTTGGAACGCACCTGTTGTGCTTTGACTTGGGTAGCTCAGAAGTTGAGGCACTATTTCTGTGCTTACACCACATACCTCATCTCAAGAATAGATCCGCTGAAGTATATCTTTCAATAGCCCATGCCTACTGGAAAGCTAGCCAAGTGGCAAATCCTGCTGAGTGAATTCGACATTGTCTACGTAACTCAGAAAGCAATCAAAGGACAGGCACTAGCAGACCATCCTGCCGAGAATCCCGTGGACGGAGAATACGAACCCCTGAAGACGTATTTTCCTGATGAAGAGGTATCATTTGTAGGAGAAGACATTGCAAAATCCTATGATGGTTGGAGGATGTTTTTCGATGGAGCAGCAAATTTTAAAGGAGTTGGCATAGGGGCAGTCCTAGTATCAGAAACCGGTCAGCATTATTCGGTATCCGCCAAGCTCAGGTTCCCCTGCACCAACAATATGGCCGAGTACGAAGCTTGCATCTTAGGGCTCAAGATGGCCATTGACATGAACGTCCAAGAGTTGCTAGTGATTGGAGATTCGGATTTGCTTATACATCAGGTCCGAGAAGAATGGGCGACTAAGAACTCCAAGATACTCCCATATTTGCATCATGTACAGGAGTTGAGGAAAAGGTTCACAAAGACAGAATTCCGGCATGTTCCCAAAGTCCAGAATGAGTTTGCCGACGCATTGGCTACCCTATCATCTATGATTCAGCATCCAGATAAGAACTTTATAGACCCTATTCCAGTAAAGATTCATGATCAGCCAGCTTACTGTGCTCATGTCGAGGAAGAAGCAGACGGAAAGCCTTGGTTTCACGACATCAAGGAGTATTTAGACAAAGGAGAATATCTAGATCTTGCAAATGCTACTCAGAAGCGCACACTTCGAAGATTGTCCAACAACTTCTTTCACAGCGGGGGAATCCTGTATAGGAGGACTCCGGATTTGGGTTTGCTAAGGTGTGTTGATGCAAAGGAAGCATCAAAACTGCTAGAAGAAATTCATGCCGGGACCTGCGGTCCACATATGAACGGTTTCGTCTTAGCCAAGAAGATACTCCGGGCAGGTTATTTTTGGATGACTATGGAGACGGACTGCATCCAGTATGTTCGAAAGTGCCACCGCTGTCAGATCCATGCAGACATGATAAAAGTGCCTCCAAATGAGCTTAATGCAACAAGCTCGCCCTGGCCGTTCGTCGCATGGGGAATGGATGTTATTGGACCAATCGAACCTGCCGCATCAAACGGGCACATGTTTATCCTAGTAGCAATTGATTATTTCACCAAATGGGTTGAAGAAACGTCTTACAGAACAGTGACTAAGAAAGTCGTGGCAGACTTCGTCCGTGACCGTATTGTTTGTCGATTCGGGATTCCAGAATCAATCATTACCGACAATGGCTCCAACCTCAACAGTGATTTGATGAAAGCTATGTGTGAAACCTTCAAGATCAAACACAACAATTCCACAGCATACAGGCCTCAAATGAACGGAGCAGTAGAAGCCGCCAACAAGAACATCAAGAAGATACTGAGGAAGATGATAGAAAAGCATAAGCAGTGGCATGAGAAGCTATCATTTGCTTTATTGGGGTATCGCACCATAGTCCGCACATCGACTGGTTCAAGAGGCAGTCGTTCCCGCCGAGGTAGAAATTCCCTCCCTAAAGATCATACAGGAAGTAGAGCTCGATGATGTAGAATGGGTAAAAAGTCGTCACGAGCAGTTGGCTCTTATAGATGGAAAGAGAATCAATGCAGTTTGCCATGGTCAGCTTTATCAGAACAGAACGACCAGAGCCTTCAACAAGAGAGTTAGACCAAGACGATTCACACCAGGGCAGCTGGTGTTAAAGAAGATTTTTCCACATCAAGATGAAGCCAATGGGAAGTTCTCTCCCAATTGGCAGGGTCCATACATGGTTCATCGGGTCCTGACAGGAGGAGCCCTCATACTTGCAGAAATGGACGGAGAAGTTTGGCCAAAGCCAATTAATGCAGATGCAGTCAAGCGATACTATGTGTAACCGTTTATGATTTCCTTATGTAATTTGAACTACGTCTGACCCGATTCCCGTTTAAGAGCGGATACGTAGGCAGCCTTATGGGTTCGGTCACAATTCAATAAATTTTTCATTTCCCCCGCAATTGGAAACTGGGGCAGAATTTTGAGGAGGACCCTCAAAATCCCGAAGTAACTTCAGCCGATCATCGCAAACAGCTGTCAGAAGTATCAACCCATTAAACTGGGGCAGAATTTTGAGGAGGACCCTCAAAATTTCGCAGTAGGAGAGGTTGCAATGTCTCGAAACACATCACAGTCGTCGGTTCATCTAAAAACTATTTCTTAAATATATACGTATATCATATCTTTAACAAACTCATGCATGTTTATTGTCGGAATTGGTTTGTTTAGCAACGCTACCCCAAAGATACCCACAGTATCACCAAATCATAGCCGAACCAATCAAGCAAAGGCAGCGAGGTCACGAACTAACCATTCCCTTTACAAAACTCACGATTTTTCTTTGGATGCAGGCACCCAAGTCACAAGCTTATATATTACGCACTCCTACTGCTCAGGAAAATGACTCTCGAAATTATCGTTATCTGCATACAATATCCCCAGCAGCCACAATATCACAATCAGCAACCAGCTATCAGCCATCAGCTAAGAAATATTTTACTTTTATCTTTTTCATAAGGCTACTATTCTGCCTTCCCAGGTCAAGCTCTACCTCCATTTGCATTTCCCGCATTGCATATGGCTACTGTTCTGCCTTTCGAGGTTAAGCTCAACCTCCATTTGCATTTCCCGCATTGCATAAGGCTACTATTCTACATTCCGAGGTTAAACTCTACCTCCACTTGCATTTTCCGCATTGCATATGGCTACTGTTCTGCCTTTCGAGGTTAAGCTCTACCTCCATTTGCATTTCCCGCATTGCATAAGGCTAATATTCTGCCTTCCAAGGTTAAACTCTACCTCCACTTGCATTTCCCGCATTGCATAAGGCTACTGTTCTGCCTTTCGAGGTTAAGCTCTACCTCCACTTGCATTTCCCGCATTGCATAAGGCTACTATTCTACCTTTCGAGACTAAGCCATGTCTCCACTTGCATTTCCTCTATTGCATAAGGCTACTATTCTGCCTTCCGAGACTAAGTTCTGTCTCCATCTGCATGGCTGAAATATCGCCACTTCATTTAAATCTGACATCGGCTGAAAGATCGCCATTTTATTTACATTTTTTGCATGGCTGAAATATCGCCACTTCATTTAAATCCTGCATCGGCTGAACGATCGCCATTTTATTTACATTTTGCGTGTCTTCACTCCATTTGAATCTTGCATCGGCTGAAAGATCGCCACCTTTTGCACTCCATGGGCTGAAAAATTGCCAAATTGTCCAAAGGCTTCATTGTTTGGAGGCACCATTTTCGTAGCCCGAGAACGCCATGTCATGGCCTGAGGACCCCTTTTATCTTTTGCACATCATTATTCAAAGGCATCATGGTTCAGAGGCATCGTTCCCATAGCCTGAGAACATCATTTCATAGCCTGCGAGTCCTTTATTATATGCTTCATGGCCCAGGACATCATGGTTCGAGGACGTCATCCTAACCGTCCAAAGACAGCATTCATGGTCCAACGGGAACTTGCACCACGTTTAAATTTGTGCACAATATANAAATTTCGCAGTAGGAGAGGTTGCAATGTCTCGAAACACATCACAGTCGTCGGTTCATCTAAAAACTATTTCTTAAATATATACGTATATCATATCTTTAACAAACTCATGCATGTTTATTGTCAGAATTGCTTTGTTTAGCAACGCTACCCCAAAGATACCCACAGTATCACCAAATCATAGCGAACCAATCAAGCAAAGGCAGCGGGGTCACGAACTAACCATTCCCTTTACAAAACTCACGATTTTTCTTTGGATGCAGGCACCCAAGTCACAAGCTTATATATTACGCACTCCTATTGCTCTGGAAAACGACTCTTGAAATTATCGTTATCTGCATACAATATCCCCAGCAGCCACAATATCACAATCAGCAACCAGCTATCAACCATCAGCTAAGAAATATTTTACTTTCATTTTTTTCATAAGGCTACTGTTCTGCCTTTCGAGGTTAAGCTCTACCTCCATTTGCATTTCCCGCATTACATAAGGCTACTATTCTGCCTTCCGAGGTTAAACTCTACCTCCAGTTGCATTTCCCGCATTGTATATGGCTACTGTTCTGCCTTCCTAGGTTAAGCGCTACCTCCATTTGCATTTCCCGCATTGCATAAGGCTACTATTCTGCCTTTCGAGGTTAAGCTCTACCTCCACTTGCATTTCCCGCATTGCATAAGGCTACTATTCTACCTTTCGAGACTAAGCCATGTCTCCACTTGCATTTCCTGCATTGCATAAGGCTACTATTCTGCCTTCCGAGACTAAGTTCTGTCTCCATCTGCATGGCTGAAATATCACCACTTCATTTAAATCCTACATCGGCTGAAAGATCGCCATTTTATTTACATTTTTCGCATGGCTGAAATATCGCCACTTAATTTAAAATCCGGCATCGGCTGAACGATCGCCATTTTATTTACATTTTGCATGTCGTCACTCCATTTGAATCTTGCATCGGCTGAAAGATCGCCACCTTTTGTACTCCATGGGCTGAAAAATTGCCAAATTGTCCAAAGGCGTCATTGTTTGGAGGCACCATTTTCGTAGCCCGAGAACGCCATGCCATGGCCTGAGGACCCCTTTTATCTTTTGCACATCATTATTCAAAGGCATCATGGTTCAGAGGCATCATTCTCATAGCCCGAGAACATCATTTCATAGCCTGCGAGTCCTTTATTATATGCTTCATGGCCTAGGACATCATGGTCCGAGGACGTCATCATAACCGTCCAAATACAGCATTCATGGTCCAACGGGAACTTGCACCACGTTTAAATTTGTGCACAATATATGCGCTCGTATTGTTTATTTGCAGGTAAACCGGCGAGCAACGGCCATCCGAGCAGGAGCGATCCCGCTCCGGTTCCCGCAGCCCTACTAAACTCATAACCACCACCCCAACCCGAATATCTCGTCCGTTCTTGAAAAATATCCATCGGCATGTTCCGCCGACGGATCCCGAACTACATACGGCCTGATTCCTGTAAGACCAGGGATATGTACGCAGCTCAGGAACCAGAGCACGGTCAATCGCTTCAAACCATTCCGTTCGATCAAAATTGGCCATCATATTTTTACCCGACAACTCTTCCATCCTTCCCGGGTAAAGAGGGGCAGCTGTTGATACCCAATTTTTCCTATGTATTTTTTTATATACAAAACACTTTCAAAATAACGTATATATGCATATTTAAGCATGCCTAAATATTTTGGTATTTTTCCCAATTTTTTAAGATTTTTAGAATCAAGTTATTGTCCATTTTAGCACTACAAAATCAGTGATTATTCCCAAAAAATATCTACTTTGGTGAATAATTTATTTTATTCCCACCTTTACACTAAAATATAGTTAAGGTGATTTCTGCACATTTTTACAAATTTATTTGGTATTTTAAAAAGCTAAATTGTATATAATTGCAGTTCTAGCCTATTTGAAGTTCAATAGCATTTTAATTATAAAAATTGGTTCCACTATTTTTAAATTAATATTTATGTGTTATTAACTGACTCAGTACTTTTAACTAGCTTTTAAAATCATTTTTACTATTTTATAAAAAAGGGAAAACTGGCTATTTAACATTTAGCCTCATTTCTTTGCAATTACAGCCAATTTACATTTCAATTTTAGCCTTCAAATTGACCCAATCCTAACCCCAATTGGAGCGATCCAATTCTAATTTTACCCATTCCCTTAACCCATTTGTTTAACCCGCCCGAATTTTCTTTCCATCCAGGCCGTTGATCATTTTGATCAACGGCCATGATCACCCCTTTCCATTTTAATTCACCAACCTCACCCTAATCCCCCCATTTCGTTTAGTCCGCCGCCCTTGAATACTCTCCACTCCAAAAATTCTCTCGAAGGTTCTTCGGAACCCTAACCATCTTCGACACTTTTCCACCGTACTTTCACCGGAATCCATGGCTTCTCAGGCCATGGATGGTCTGTACTCACCCCCTCCACCATTAGACCATGGGTGTTCAAAGCTTTGAGGTCTAACCTCGATGATTCTCTTTCAGACCTTCTTAGATCTATGGTTCTATGGCCTCTCCGGCCATGCTCAGGCGTATTCAAGCATTAGGAGCCTATTTCCCACCTCCATCCAACTCCAG
>NW_017686371.1:0-6353 GCF_001879085.1 Nicotiana attenuata | reverse complement strand
TATATGTGCAACATACGTAGGGAAAGCCGACAAGGCTGCTATAGGCAACTATATACCTCAAAACTGGAAGCCGGCAAGGCCACATATTATCCAACTAGACATACTGTCTACAGACCTCTAATAGAAATATAACTGTACAAAGACGGGACAGACCTATATATATATATATATATATATATACACACACACACACAAATATATCGTACAAAAATTCAAAAGAAGCTCCGGATCAAGTGGAGCGCGCCAACTTGATCCTAAGAAGGGGGACCGTCAGCTTGCCTAACTGCACCTGCGGGCATGAAACGCAGGCCCCGTGAAATAGGGCTTCAATACGAAAAATTTACTGAGTATGTAAGGCATGAAAATTTGTACGTAAAAGGCATAGATGAGACGTGGAATAAAGAAATTCATATGTAAATGTGAATGACTTTGTAAATTCTGAAACATTTATGGTGTTATGCACATGTATATAAATATCGTGTCATGCATGGGTATAGGTGTACATAACATCAACAAGTCATTGAGGGCATCCCATCATATCATCTCGGCCACTGTGGGCAACATCATCAACATATACCAACTGATCAGGTGGTGATGCGTAGATAACGGCGTAACCTTTTTCCCGTATCCCATATAAATATAATATACATATATACGCGTATATAACGCCATCTAGTCATGGGTCAATGTACATGTATAAATGCATGAAATACATAAGAAATACGTTAATAAAATTTTCTCGGAATGCCATAAAAATCAATATGCCTTTCAGATAAACATTATCAAATACGTATTTTTCTGGGACCCATGAACGGAAGATAATAATAATTCACATGGGGAATCAAGAATATAGACACCCCTAGTAATTCTAATAATAGAGTAATTTATGAAAACTGTGCGTTTGTTCGTTTCTTTTGTATTATTTGGATCATGCCAAAAAGAAAGAAGAGATGACCTTAACGTACTTTTGAACTTGAGACATGGTTATCACTATTACCGTTACATGTCAGAGGAAATCATACAAACATGCATATAACTGAGGCAACTTGATCAATTCCTTCATAAATGAAGACTTTCATACTCGTGCTTTTCTGGAGCAAATGAAGACATCGACTGGGACAAATACCATTACTTGGCCGCTTTCTGTTTCTCTTTGTAGCTATCATAGGATCCCATGGATCTAAAGGTTTATTCTACTCATTTTTGTTCAAAATCCCATAAACTTCTTCAGTGATACCTCTTGTAACATACACTGACACCCGCTATATATCAATAATGACCCATAAACGTTCTGATCCTAATGAGATAAAGACTTATAATCAAGTCTTATTTTTGTTAAATTTTAATTTAACCTTAGGTAGCCACATGGCATAAATGACTAAGAGTCATTCTTAGTCATTGTGGCTTTGTGCCACGTTTTTGGGGTGTATTTGATAAAAAAATTATCCACTTATTAGTTAACTAGGTTATGTCCCGTTACCCGGTAAATAACCAATTACCCGCATAATTTAAAAATTGTCACAAATCAGTTAAAATTTTACTTATTTTTAATATACTTTATATATATACTTTATACTTTATACATTATACTACTGTTGTCATATGGTACCTTGCATGGTACTAGTCCATAATTATCGGCTATTATCGCTCGACCCGTATTTTATTCCAAATTGGCCACTTTCAACGAAACTCGTTTTCTTTAAATCGTGCACCCTATATCCTTCATGACACTTCTTTATCGCTTGCTATAAATAGCGTAAATACGTTAACGTCAAGATGATCTCATCCCCGAGTCTACATCAATTAACTGAAGAAGAAACTGTTAACGTATGAAAACGCGAGATGTAACATGCCGATTCTTCCTCTAGGGCCTTCACCCTCTTGATCTCAGCTGACAAATCGATGCCCCCTGCATGCACATCCTCGAGACCCTGTCTCCGAGATCTCAATCGGGCATGCTCCAGGGCTCGGGACCGTTCAAGCTCGACCTCTTCAGATACCTTCCTGGCTCGAGCATTTGCAGCAGCAGCATCTTCTCGGTGCAAGGATATGAGTGCATTGGCCTCGGGCTAGGCTGCAGATAGCGCGACAATCGATTCAGCATAGAGATCCCACTTCTATTTGCCTTTGTGTCGGTGCCCCCTTTTTCTCGCGAAATCGGGTTTACAAAAATTTGGGAGGACAACTCTTTCCCTTTTTGGAATTAGGTTTGAATTGAAGAGTCGCCACCTAATGATTAAGTGCATTAGGACACTAAGAAGACTTTTTATTTAGAAAACCGGAGATTGGGTAAGGGCTTAAAATTATCCCGAGGGGAAGGTGTTAAGCACCCCTTGAGATCCACTAGTGTGGTTCCTGGCCATACTATAATTGTGACTTTAAACAACAAGTAGACAAGTAAGAGTTTCAAATATGAGGGGGTTTTCATATAATTGTTGCAAGTACTTAAAGTTAAAGAAAAAGCTGAAATTTGGGAAAAAAAGCATTTTTTTTTAAATTCTGAAGGTAATAAAATAAACCAGTAAAGGGAAGGGGGTCCTAGGTTTATAAATAATATTGATCACTCATCACAACACCCGGTAACCGCTTATACACATGGTGTTATCGCGTGGTCATCATATCCATATCTACCCTTTCCCACCCCGTTATGGTATTAAAGCGCGGGATAGTCTCGTTACCTATTGCATGCTACTACCCGTCCCAATCCTATCAGTCCCGGAGGTATTTGGACTACTAATCCTACAAGGAAGGGGTATGAGGCTTTATAGTTTCAAAGGAAAAAATTCTAAGGCGACAAACAAAACATATATGTAGCAAATGTGGGGAGAAGCACGTAACAGATAGAAAGGCTCAAACAAACCTCCTTAAAACCAAAGAGAAGCATATAGTTTAGCATATCTTACACGTACTGATTAGGGTCTGATTAAATAAGAGTTGTGGCAGACTGATCTATTACATATTCATATAAGAAATCCGAATCAGGCCTGCTGGTTGTAGCTAAAAATCTGATTCAGTTTACAAGTTTGTCCTAAGGCTTGCCTAAGCGTTAAACAATACCTATAGGCATGATATCTATTTGTTTCAGAAAATAAGTAGGCTGATTTAGGAAAAGAAGTTGTCAGTTAACCAAGAAAGGCGAGTTTTGTAAAAGAGCATAAATTCTCTAGACGTTAAGCATTATCGTTACTGATTTTAGACCTATGAGCGAATAAATGATTCAGGTTTGGTTGATAATTCCTATAGGCATGCTTTCTAGGCGTTATTGACTTTAAACACTTTTTACAAACGTAGTAAGAGTGCAGCAACCCTATGGGCATGATATCTGAATGCTGTTAGTTTTTAGTCCTATAAACAGGTTTACCTAGTGACCAATGCATATGCGGGATCTGGATTTCTGATTAACTCATAGACATGGTATCTACATGTGATAATGAAGAATTCCTTATAGTCATGGTGTCTATATGTGAGATGCAGAATTCCTTATAGACATAGTATCTACATGTGAGATGCAGAATTCCTTATAGACATGGTATCTATATGTGAGATGCAGAATTTCTTATAGACATGGTATCTATATGTGAGATGCAGAATTCCTTATAGACATGGTATCTATATGTGAGATGCAGAATTCCTTATAGACATGGTATCTACATGGATGCAGAAAATCCTATGAGCAGGAGATCTATGTGGGTGTAGACGTGCAAAGCTGTAAGCAGGATACATGAATACAGAAGTGTAGTAAATCCCTATGAGCATGATATCTAACTCTTTGCATGCACGGTTACCCTTCCGTTTTCACTAATCACCCTCGAAGTTTATTACAATCCAAAAATAAAATAAAGAAACTACATCAGAAAAAATTAAAATTACAACCAAGGAAAGCCTGATTCAGACTTCCTGTCTGAAGTATGAAGTAAACCAACTCCAAAGATCGAGTTCCAAAGCCTTTCACTCGTTTGGGATGTGTCAGAGTTCACTAAGAGCCTCAAATGGACTCCGGGTAGTGCTCACACCCAAATACATTGCAGGATTGAGTCATAGTGCAGTGTGGAAGGGCCAGCCCTCAAGTGTCCAACTTCAGAGAGAACTCAAGGTCCCAAGGCAAGGCTCACAGGATAGAGGGAGAACTTAGAAGCTAAGAGTGAGTGTAAGTGCAGAGAGGGAATTCTGAAAAGGGGGAAAGGGAAGTGGCAAAGACAAGCTAGTGGGCATAGCATAGCAATACGAAATGTTGGCACACCCCATCGGCCAGTTAGAACACATTGTTTTGGGAGTTAGGATCCCCAAAGGGATCAAGTCCAAACATGAACAATAACTTGCATATTGCCATGTTCTGAACTACAACTCGAAGCACATAGAGGGAAACAGGGGTGTAGGGATTCATAGCAGAAACAGATGAAAGGAAATTAACATGCTAGTTGACATCTAACTCCATATAGACAGTAAAGTAGACATGGATGTAAAGGTTGTAAGTAAACACATTGGGATGATGCTGAAACCAAAACTAGAACATACCAGTCTCAAGGAAACAAGCAAAAGAAAGCAGTAGTCTTGTCAAGCCAAAGTGCAGACAAGAAGCAAGAATACTCCAAGTATGAGTTTTGTGAGATTGTAAGTGTGAAGTTTGAAGTGTGCGTGTGTGTGTGTGTGTGTGAAAGAGTCGTGCCATTTTTATAGTGTAGAAAGCAAGCAGAAATAGGTAAGAAAATAGTTTTAAAATCAATTACACAAGGTTTTCCTTTAATTAAGGGATTCTGATTTCAAATGGGTAAAACTAATTAAGGAAAGAGATTAATCAAACACTTTTCAAAGCAGTACAAGAGGGGTAAATACATAGCGGTTTATTTAAGGATAAGGTCTTGACAGTACGCGGTTGTACAATTTACGGAAAGGAAATCAATTGACAGCCAAGAAATCATAAGTCAAAAATTTTGTATGAATGAATCAAGTCAGAAAGATGGAAAGATTTAACTTAAGGAAAATGAGTAACAAATCAATTAGACCTATTAAAAGGAATTCTGAATCAATCACAAGTTGGAAAACCCTTTTTGAAAAAAGATTCATCACATATATAGGCATACAGACACGTTAAAACATGAAGAAATTTGTCATGCCATTGTAAGGCTAGTGAAAACTCCAGAGAAGTCAGAATTACATGAAAACAAGGGAGTCCAAACTCAATTAGTAGGCTCATAGATTAGTCTGAAAGAGTCAAGGGTTCTCAAATAGAACCCTAGTTCAATCACATGACCAAACTCGGCGGAACCCCCAAATTCTAGGGTTTCCACCTCGAGTCAAATACAGAGATGAGGAGGCAACAGGCTTAGAGATTTCTTTTCAGAATCACATGAGAAGACAAGAAAATACAATAGAAAATTCAAAGCAAACAGAGTGAAGGAACCAACTCAAAGCACAATGAGAGAACAACATGATAGTAGACATATTTAAGAAAAACCTTTCAGAAGGGACATAGAAGAGAAAACGGTAAACACAGTAGAAGATATTGTAGAAGAACTTAACCAACGCTCTGAAGAGATAAATACTAAAACACCTAAGAATGCAGTAGAAAAAACCTGTTTAAGAAGGTCTTTTTTTTAGAAACTCAACATGGTTCAGCGGAAGGCAAACAAAGAGACTTAAGAACTTAGTAGAATAAATACAATAGGAGAACAAAAGAACACTGGAAAAGTATAGCAAAAGAGCATATAGGAAAACATAATGAGATAAACATGTGAGCATGGTATAGAAACACAGTAGGAAAATAAAAAATATAGAAGCACAGAAGAACATGCGTGGTAAAAGGAAACATATGAAAGCGGTAGCAAACAAATACTCACAAGGAAAAGGGGAAGAAAAGTCATAAGCATTTTAGAAAACCCTAAATCGAAAAGAATTGATTTTAAAAGTAGTTTTGAAAGAAAAGTTGGGGAAATCGTTTAAAAACCAGGTAGAGCATAGATACGTGACAGATTCTAAGAAAAATCGGAGAGAATCTTGAATAGTCAGGGTTTCAGAAGAACCCTAGAATGAGAAAGTCTTGGAAAAGGTCCGATCTGAGTCGGATAAGTCAGAACCAGGCTCAAAACACCATTGTGCGCCGGAGCAAGGCCGGAGATGGCCGTAGAACCTTGAGTTGGCAAAGATCTGAGTGAAGACCTTCGAGGTCAAACCTCGAATCTCCAAGTATCAAGTGTATAAGAGCACAGGGAGGTGAGCGTGGGGTTCCCATGGCCTGGGAAGCCATGGATCCCAGTGAGTTTAAGGTAGAAGACAGTGAGAGGGGCTAGGGTTTCGAGAGAGTCTAAGAGAGGAAAGGATTTCAGAGGCGGTGGGTTAAGGGGAAATGATTTAAG
>NW_017686370.1:5370-6354 GCF_001879085.1 Nicotiana attenuata | reverse complement strand
TTTTTTTTTCAGAAATAATAATAAAACTAAATAATTGCTACAACCTAAATGAACTAAATACACTAGTTAAACCTAAATAAGAACTATCAAAATTAATTAATCAGACAATTAAAAGGAAAATCACTCTAAATTAAAATCTGGAATGAAAAATGCAAATTAACCTAATTTTTGGTGATTTTCTTTTATTTAAAACAACTTAATTACTAAACAATTATAAAATTAACTCCTAAATGCATATGCATCATATTTTTTGTATTTTTGACCAATTAAAATGCACAGACAGAAATGCAAACAATTAACGGAAAATGCCACAAAATTCCACAGAATCGCAAACACTGAAAGAAATTATTTTGTTTTGAATTTATGGGAGTAATTCATATAGGGTAAAAATCACGTGCTCACAGCTGCCCCTCTTTGCTCGGAAACACGAAGAGTTTTCGTGCAAAGATAAAGTGAGCGGATACGAGCGATTTTTGCCCGTTTGAATACTCCGTGTGAAGCATTTTTTGAAAGATTTCACCGCACCCTGCTTCTGAGGTTGCCTACATATCCTTGGCTAATAAGGAATCAGGTCAGTGTAGTTCAGGAAGGTTTGGTAGCTGGGACTACTAAAAGCTGTGACTTTCTGCTGTTGCTGTTGCCACTGCTTGCTGACCTCCTTATTACACCGTGTCAAAAATAAAAAGAAGCTAGCCTAAGCTATGAGTTACAAAAGGTCCTATTTATGACTTCAAACTTGCTCTTGTGTTGCCTTGAACTTGTGTTCTTCCGATGGAATTCTTGTTGTTGCCTTGCATTATGATCGGAGAAGTTTCGCCTTTCTTCCGAGTGATGCTTGAATGCTGAAGTTTGACATGCCTCTATTCTCCAGGTGGGATCCTGATTGTTGACGCTTGACAAGTGTTCCCTTGTTCTCCAGGCGGGCGCCTAATTGCTGAAATTTGAAGAGTATTCCCTTGTTCTTCAGGTGGGCGCCTGATTGCT
>NW_017686370.1:0-1138 GCF_001879085.1 Nicotiana attenuata | reverse complement strand
CGTTTGGGCTGACCGATTTTGGCCCAAATTTGGTCTCCAATTAAGACCATTTTTTAATACCCCTTTTCCTTTTATTTCTTTTATCTATTTTTGTATTTATTTACTTTTCTGATTTTATAAAATGCTAAAATAAAACCAAAATAAATTGACTCTAACAATTATATTTCCTAATTAATTCCTAAAGGGAAATGCAAACTAATACCAAAAATGCAAAATGGACCCCTTTTTTTTGTTATTTTCTTAACATTTTGTTCTAAAATCAATTAATGCTAATATATGAAATTAAATCCTAAATGCAAAAATGCATATTTTGTATTTTCATATGGACTAAAATGCACAAACAAAAATGCAACAATTACCAAAAAAAATGCCACAAAATTCACAAAAATTTATAAAATACTAGAGAAATTGTTTTGTTTGAAATTTGGGAATTATTGCTTAGGGCAAAAATCACGTGCTCACAGCTGCCCCTCTTTGCCCGGAAACACGAAGAGTTTTCGTGCAAAGACAAGTGAGCAGAAATGAACGATTTTTGCCCGTTTGCATATTCCGTGTGAAGCATTTTAAAGAGTTGACCGCACCCTGCTTCAAAGGTTGCCTACATATCTTGGGCTAAACAGGAATCAGGTCAGTGTAGTTCGGGAAGGTTTGGTAGCTGGGACTACCAAAAGCTGTGACTTTCTGCTGTTGCTGTTGCCACTGCTTGCTGACCTCCTTATTACACCGTGTCAAAAATAAAAAGAAGCTAGCCTAAGCTATGAGTTACAAAAGGTCCTATTTATGACTTCAAACTTGCTCTTGTGTTGCCTTGAACTTGTGTTCTTCCGATGGAATTCTTGTTGTTGCCTTGCATTATGATCGGAGAAGTTTCGCAATTCTTCCGAGTGATGCTTGACTGCTGAAATTTGACATGCCTCTATTCTCCAGGCGGGCTCCTGATTGTTGACGCTTGACAAGTGTTCCCTTATTCTCCAGGCGGGCGCCTGATTGCTGCAATTTGAAGAGTATTCCCTTGTTCTTCAGGTGGGCGCCTGATTGCTGAAATTGAAAAGTATTCCCTTGTTCTTCAGGTGGGCGCCTGATTGCTGAAATTGAAAAGTATTCCCTTGTTCTTCAGGTGGGCGCCTGATTGCTGAAA
>NW_017686369.1:4282-6354 GCF_001879085.1 Nicotiana attenuata | reverse complement strand
AAAGTTGAACTCATCGAATTTAAATCCTGGATTCGCCTCTGATACTAGGTGTAATCTACCATTTTAAGTTAGTATCAACAAATATCATACTAGCTACAAGTGACCAACATTAAGTTTGACGGTGTAAATCCAGCCTTTTAAATCTATCGATGAGTCCATCAATTTTTCTTCTTGTTTTTGTTTTCTCAAGTTGATTAAATACATCTCTACATTACGTTTATTGCAATCAGTGTCCTATAATCTCAGGATCCAGAATTTTGATTTCGTAATTCAGCTTTAATTTACTGTTTTGTGGGACACTAGCTATAGAAACTCTGTTAGCCAAGGGAAACAACGGTCACGAGAAGACAAGTATTTTTGGCACTTTAACTAATTTCTATTTTATATTCAAACATATGATTTCAAAATATATAATGTACGCAATGATTTTTTTTTTTTTGAACATGAAGAAGATTGTTATAATTGACATAGGATACACGTGCTATGTACATAAGCAAAAACTTAAATAGCAATGGTGCCCATAATATTTCTCATTGGTATTTTATTTTCAGTACGATAGTACGCAATGGAATTTCATAACAAAGGCAGGAAAAACGGTACGAAGCATATCCTCTAGAATCTGAATAGTGCGCTCGGACTGCCCGTCCGTCTGGGGGTGATATGTTGTGCTCAACTCCACCCGAGTACCTAACTCCTGCTGTATGGCCCTCCAGAACCGTGATGTAAATTGCGTATCCCGGTCAGAGATAATAGATACTAGTACGCCATGAAGTCTAACAATCTTGTGGATATAAACTCGATCCAGCTGCTCGGAAGAATAGGTAGTCATCATAGGAATGAAATGAGCTGACTTGGTCAGCCTATCCACAATCACCCAAACTGCATCAAACTTCCGCTGAGTCCGTGGGAGTCCAACAACGAAATCCATAGCGATCCGCTCCCATTTCCACTCCGAAATCTCTAACTTCTGAAGCAATCCACGCGGCCGTTGATGCTCATACTTCACTTGCTGGCAATTTTGACACCGGGCTACATATTCCACTATGTCGTTCTTCATTCTACGCTACCAATAATGTTGCCTCAAGTCCTGATACATCTTCATGGGCACCCGGATGAATGGAGTACTGCGAGCTGTGAGCCTCCTAAAGAATCAACTCACGCAATCCGTCTACATTGGGCACGCATAGCCTGCCCTGCATCCTCAATGCACCATCATCTTCAATAGTGACCTCCTTAGCATCACCATCCTGAACCATGTCCTTAAGGACGAGCAGATGGGGGTCATCATATTGACGCTCCCTGGTAAGATCAGAAAGAGAAGACTAGGAGACCACACAAGCCAAAACTCGACTCGGCTCAGAAATATCCAATCTAACAAACTAGTTGGCTAAGGCCTGAACATCCAGTGCCAAAGGCCTCTCTGCTGCTGGTAAATATGCTAAGCTCCCCAAACTCTCCACCCTGCGACTCAAGGCATCGGCCACCACATTGGCCTTCACGGGATGATATAAAATGGTGATATCATAGTCCTTAAGCAGCTCTAACCATCTCCACTGACGCAAGTTGAGATCCTTCTGCTTGAGCAGATGCTGCAAACTCCGGTAATCAATCACAAAGGATACCATACAAATAGTGCCTCCAAATCTTCAAGGGAAGAACAATAGCTGCTAACTCAAGGTCGTGGACCAAATAGTTCTTTTCATGCACCTTCACCTGTCTAGACGCGTAGGCAATCACCCTATGGTCCGGCATCAACACCCCGCCAGGTCTAATCCGCGACGCATCACAATAAATAGTACAAAACTGCGAACCTGTAGGCAATACCAATACTTGGCTGTACTCAAAGCTGTCTTGAGCTTTTGAAAGCTCTGCTCACACTCCTCTGTCCACCTGAATGGAGCACCCTTCTGAGTGAGCCTGGTCATAGGCACTGTAATAGATCAGAATCCCTCAACAAATCGACGAGAATACCCTGCCAAACCAAGGAAACTCCAGATCACCGTAGCTGAGGACGGTTTGGGCCAATTGTGCACTGCTTCCACCTTCTTCGGATCCACCTTGATCCCTTCACT
>NW_017686369.1:0-1684 GCF_001879085.1 Nicotiana attenuata | reverse complement strand
CCCTGGCCCCGGCCTCTGGCGGCTCTAGTAGGGGGCGCGAGTGCCTGGTCATCTGTGGCTGCGCGTGTCCTCACCATCTGTGAGAGAATAGAAGACAGAAGTTTAGAATTTCGAAGTCAACAATTTCGCACGATAAGGAATCAAAAGAAGTGAAATTTTCCAAACAGTTCCATAGCCTCCCGAAGATAAGTACAGACGTCTCCGTACCGATCCGCGAGACTCTAATAAACCGACTTGTGACTCACGACACCTATGAACCTAGGTCTGTGATACCAACTTGTCACGACCCAAATTCTCCATCTGGGAATTGTCGTGATGGCACCTAGTCTCTACGACTAGGTTAGCCTAATACTTAAAAATTAAAATTAACAACTAACAGTAGCAGATATTTTAAATAACCAATTGAGATGCAGCTCGGCATATACAATAATCAACTCTCAAAATATACATAACACTCCCAAGACCCGGAACACCGTAAGTCACAAGCTTCTACGAATTTCTAACTGTTCTATACATCAGTGTCTAAAGAGATAAGGAAAGAATCGACATAAGGGGATAGAGGGGGACTCCGAGGTTTGCGGACGCGGGCAGAGTTACCTTGAAGTCTCCTGAACAGCAGCAACCGCGCAACTAAACTCGAGGCTGGTAGGAGGTACTTGGAATACCGTCTCGTTGTCCCAAACGTAAATGTGCAGGGGAATCTCATGGAATACCGTTCCGTAGTCCCAAAGTAAATATACAGAGGGATCTCCCGGGATACCGCGCCATAGTCCCAAAGTAAAAGTGCAGGGGGGTCTCCCGGAATACTGTTCCGTAGTCCCAAAATAAATATGCAACTCAAACAATGAAAATAACAGCTACAGTAGAGATCCTACAGTTTAGACTAAGTACAAGTCAAGAGAAAAGCAAGAAATTTCACTAAGCATGCTGCACAGAGTTCTGGTAAGAAATTAAAACACGTAGACATGCTATTCTAAACTAAACAGGATAATTGCATATGCTAGTATAACTCAATTAAAGTGAAACAGGCTAATTACTTAGTGGAAATGGAGTTTAAAAACAAATAGCCCGTGTACGCACTCCTCACTTCACGTACATGACGCTCACATATCAAACAGTACCAAATCCTAAGGGGAGTTCCCCCACACAAGGTTAGGCAAGTCACTTACCTCGAACCAAACTCAAATCATCTGTAACAATGCTCTTTCCACGAATATCCGACTCTGAATGGCCAAATCCATCCAAAATCAATTTCATATCATAAATATAACTACACGAAACTAATCTAGCTAATGAAATCAAAGCTAAAGCAAGAAATTGGAAAATTGCCCTAAAAAGCCTCCCCGGGCCCACATCTCGAAATCGGGTAAAAGTCACAAAATATGAACATTCATTCACTCATGAGTTCACTCGTACCAAAATTATCCAAATCCGATGTCAAAATCGCATTCAAAACCCAAAATCTTAGTTGAAGAACTTCTTCCCATTTTTCCCAATTTTCACCCTAAATCCGAAATTAAATGATAAAATTAATGATAGATTAGTGGGATATAACCAAAATCAAGTGTAGAATCATTACCCAATTGATATCTCTGAAAATCCCTCGAAATCTCGTCCAAATCCGAGCTATCAACTCAAGTTTTGATAAAAATGGCCAAACGCTCGTTTTTGAAATCTTATATTC
>NW_017686368.1:5967-6354 GCF_001879085.1 Nicotiana attenuata | reverse complement strand
TTTCAGACATAGGCCCCACTGCCTCGTTGATGCCAGCATAACCTGATGACTTTTCCACCATAGGGTCCCACTCTCTAGTTGAATGGCAGCACAACCTGATGACTTTCCAACATAGGGTCCCACTCCCTAGTTGATGCAAGCGCAACTTGATGACTTTCCAACATAGGGTCCCATTCCCTCGTTCATGCCAGTATAACCTGATAACTTTTCCAACATAGCGTCCCACTCCCTAGTTGATGCCAGCATAACCTGATGACTTTTCAAACATAAGGTCCCACTCTCTAGTTGATGCCAGCATAACCTGATGACCTTTCCAACATAACATGATAACTTTCAAACATAGGGTCCCACTACCTAGTTGATGCCAGCATAACCTGATGACTTTTC
>NW_017686368.1:0-1143 GCF_001879085.1 Nicotiana attenuata | reverse complement strand
CACTCCCTAATTGATGCCAGTATAAATAGATGACTTTCCAACATAGGGACCCACTCCCTAGTTGATACTAGCATAACCTGATGACTTTTTAAACATAGGGCCCCATTCCCTAGTTGGTGCCAGCATAACTGATGAATTTTCCTACATAGGGTCCCAATCTCTAGTTGATGCCAACATAACCTGATGACATTCCAACATAGAGTCCCACTCCCTAATTGATGCCAGCACAACTTGATGACTTTTCCAACATAGGGTCTCACTCCCTAGTTAATGCCAGCACAACTTGATGAATTTCCAACGTAGGGTTCCATTCCCTAGTTGATGCCAGCATAACCTGTTGACTTTTCAGACATAGGCCCCACTGCCTCGTTGATGCCAGCATAACCTGATGACATTTCCACCATAGGGTCCCACTCTCTAGTTGAATGGCAGCACAACCTGATGACTTTCAAACATAGGGTCCCACTCCCTAGTTGATGCAAGCGCAACTTGATGACTTTCCAACATAGGGTCCCATTCCCNNATCTGGTGAGGTACGTTGATATGTTTGGGATAGAGATGGATTGGTAAGCGGGTGATGGAATTTGGTAAGAGGGCGGAGGTGCTTGGTAGTTGGGGATAGGCTGGTATGTGAGAGGGGGTACCGGGTAGGCTTGGATTTTTATTGGAGACTTGGATCGCTGTGCAACCATCACGGCACTCACGTCCTTTTTCTTGGACGCGCCACCAGATTGTAGGGCCTTGTTGGTAGCCCGCAGTGCTTCAAAATTAGTGACCATACCGCTCTTAATGCCTTCCTCAATCCTTTCTCCTAGCTTGATGATATCGGATAATTTCTGGCCCTCTATCAACACTAACCTCTCATAATACTGCGGATCTTGAGCTCGGACAAAAAATCGGTTCATCTGTTCTTCCTCTAAGGCCGGTCTGACCTTAGCAGCCTTGGATCTCCATACAGCATAACCTGATGACTTTCCAACATAGGGTCCCACTCCCTAATTGATGCCAGTATAAATAGATGACTTTCCAACATAGGGACCCACTCCCTAGTTGATACTAGCATAACCTGATGACTTTTTAAACATAGGGCCCCATTCCCTAGTTGGTGCCAGCATAACTGATGAATTTTCCTACATAGGGTCC
>NW_017686367.1:0-6354 GCF_001879085.1 Nicotiana attenuata | reverse complement strand
CCAAATGCTACACTGCGAGTCAAAACATCATAGAACATTCTGTGCCTCTTCTCATAAGCTGTTACAAAGCTTGATTCTTAACCGTACCTATAGGCTCGAAATCATTAGGCACCACGCCTTGCCCCTTTGAATCCACTAGGACCGTTGCTGAGAGCCACCCGCTCTGACTTGGCCCCGAATATAATCAACTCCATGAATCTTCTAGAACATGAATACCCTCTCGACGAAGCACCCGGCAGGATCACTTCCCTTGAAACTCGACTCTATACAAGGCATAAATCCTGAATCCAAGCTTACTCTCTAGCTGCAC
The DNA here is from genome assembly GCF_001879085.1 of Nicotiana attenuata. Classification (NCBI taxonomy): domain Eukaryota; kingdom Viridiplantae; phylum Streptophyta; class Magnoliopsida; order Solanales; family Solanaceae; genus Nicotiana; species Nicotiana attenuata. The sequence continues at coordinate 6,044 of NW_017686367.1, read as the reverse complement.
AAGTCCATTCACCCCTCGTGGACATCAATTAAATATGTGGCAACATCCTTCCAATTCAAAGTTACGTTGTATCCTTCTTCATTTCAAGTAGCTCCTTTCCGTTATATCAAATCTCCTGCCGCATAATAGCCCAATACTTCAAATTAAATCCGTAGACCCCAATCGTCATTCGCAAAAATTCCCAAGTCGTTCCAAACTCTCCTTAAGGTGCATAGTCATCCTAGCACAAGGCCCATATGCAAATCCTCCACTCTCCCACTTTGGCGGAACTCACCTCTCTAATCGACCACTCGACCTTTGCTTCTTATACCTGGCCTTCTAGAAATTTTAACCACCGCCTGACACTCCCCACATGTGATGTTCTGCACGTCAATACCACACAAGAGGGGAGGTTATTTGTGTGGTACCTAATTTTCGCACTAGAAGAACCTGGTTCTTCTAGATGTACTTACTAGTATTGTTTGCGGAATTAAAAGTGCATAAAATAAAGAACTCAGAGATTTTTACGTGGAAAACACCTGGCTCAAAAGGTGAAAAAACCAGACCTACTACTCAGTAGGATTTTCACAAACTCCCACTAAAATCATTGAGCCAAAAACAGCATTTACAAAACTCTTGTAAACCTATGGATTAAACTCTAATCCCAGTGTGGCACACAGCCTCAACTGCTGCGACACTTTCAAGTTAACTCTAACTTGAATACTCAAAGTACCTAATACAATTGCTTCTATGAAAGCTGGAAAGGTACAACTTTAAACCACCTACTACAATTGAACTAGAATAAGAATAAACACAATGGAATTGGTTCTTCTATCTTGTCCAAGTAGCTTCAGGAACGCACACTTGAATCTCACATAAATTGCTTGCAAAATTGCCTCGCTCTTTTGCTCTCAATTTAGTTTCACTTCTGCGTTTGTGCAACTCCTGTAAAAGAGAACAATCATAGTTATTTAAAGAGTTAGTAATCAGAGTTTGATTGAGACTCAATTGCTGATCCTTTGTCGAATTTAAGTCCTACAACAATACAAACTCCAATCCTTATCCTTGATCCGGATTTAAATCTCTTCGCATAAGGAGACTTCATCTCCTTATCCTTTATGCAACCTTTTCAATCAGTTCAGAAGATATTGTTGCTGATCCTTGAGACTTATCTTCTTCACTTGCATCTTACACGTATAGGTAGATAACTACTGTGTATCACGTGATGGACCTGGTCCATGACTGGGTTCATTTTGTCAATCTTCAAAACTTCATCTGAACTTGGGCCAATAAATTCCCCCTTTTTGATGATGACAAACTCTGTGCTTTTACTGATTAGAGAACCTGTGGAACTCAGCTTAATTATCAACACTTTAACTTAGAAATCTAACTTATCATTAAGGACCAGGTTTAATTAGGTTATAAATATCACTTTATTTCAGAATACAAAGTAAAGCACAATATCTCTTCCCCCTTTTGGCATCATCGAAAAGTTGCATATAATGTGAATCCCATATTTTAATTATTACTCATGGCCACTGGGGCAACTGCAAGTGAAAACATGATTCAGTTAATCAATAATCAACTTGACAAAAATTTAACTATTAAGATCAGAAGCTACATAGACTAAGAGAAAAAGTGCATTGTCATTGATTAGGAAATGTTTCTACAAAGCAGACCATAAAAAGAAAGAAAAACATCCAACCACGAGCAACAAAAACAAAGAAAAGTCCCAAATCTGGGTCAGTGGGGGTTAGGCTGGTTCAAAGATAGGAACTGGTTAACCTAAGGCTTGGAGGAACTAGAGGGTTGGGATTGGAGAAGGTTGAGCATGATCTGAAGCATCCCTTCACTCTTTTCCTTTTCCTTTGCTAGCTCAGCTTTGAGGCCATTTCTCTCATTTTCCAATTCAGCAATACAAGCCTGGAGCCTAGCAATTTCTGCATCTTTTGTTCCACATTCTTGAACCAATGCCCTAACCTTGCTGTTCACAGGAGTCTGCAGAGATGAACCAGGTTCAACTGGGGTGGCATTCACTAGATAGTCACAAGCCATAAGAGTCTTGACACCAAAGTGCTCCTTGCTTGATGCTATTTCCCACTTCTTTAAAGGTACATTTAGCTTTTCCAGAACAGTAGTCAATAAGAACCCATATGGTGTGGCATGAGCTTTGGAGCCATTGATGACTCTATCCAGTAGTTTGACAATAAAAATAGGCTAGTTTATCTGTATTCCTCTCACAAGGCACTCCATGAGGACCAAGTCCATGTAATTGGCAATGTGCCTTCTCTCCTGCCTTGGCAGCAAGCAATTGTTCACAAACTCAAATAGCACATTGTGCTTAGCCCTCATCTCACTCTTCTGAACAAACCTGGCTTCAGGCACATCTTCAGCAGTTGCAGAATCACAAAAGTTTCTGGTGATTTGGAGTGCAGTAGGAAGAGAATCCAGACAAGTCCACCTTTGCCTAGTATAATCATCATATCCCACACTGGGAATGTCTAGAATCTCACCCAATTTAGGCGCATCAAACTGCACCTTTACTCCTTTCACCATGCTGGTGACAACCCCATTCTTGACAGTGGCATTGGCCATGAACTCAATCAGCTCCTTCCTGGCCAGTTTCCCATCCAATTGAAGGACCATGTCCTTCCATCCTTGTGCAGCTAGGGCATCCACCAATCTTATCATTCCTGACTCCTCCAGGTCTTTCAACTACCTACCTTTCAAGATCTTTCTCCTGCCAAAGATGGCAAATCTATCCTACTCTTTCTCAGACTCCTACTCTTCTTCTTCTCCACTCCATTCTTCTTCTTCAATAATTTTCTTTTGTTTTCCCTTCATAGCAGATCTAGTTCTTTTAGCCAACGAGGGCTCAGCAGATACAGGTACAGAGGATGGCTTCTTGGTCGAAGTCTTGGAACTCTTTGGTTTGGGTGTTGGAACCTTTTCAGTTGTTCCTCTTTATTGATGGACCAGGTCCATCTCTTCTTCTTCTTCTTCTACAACCTCAACACTCTCCACAACTTTTGCCTTTCCTTTTTCCCTCCTTTTCTTGCTTTCTTCCAGTGCTTTCTGCAACTCTTCCTCACTTTGTTTGACCCTGCTTCTAGTTGCTCTTCCCTTTGAAGGGACAGTAGACTTAGGAGATGACACTTTATTTTTCTTTGTTGGCTTGGGAGCAGTTGGAGCTTTTAGGGAAGAAGCCTTGCGATTCTTTGGATCATAGCTGGCCCCAACCTTCTTCAAGATGTTAGCTAGGGTTTCTTCAACAAATGAACTAGGTTCATCTTGTTGTTCACTCAAATCAACAAGACCTTCAGCAGCCTCACCAGAGCCACTTCCCCTCTGACTTGTTGCCACTCTCCTCTACCCCTCCACAGATTGCAAGCATTTTGTCTTTCCTTTTCTTTCCCCTTCTACTAGACTCAGCCTCCTTCACATCTTTCACAGAACCAACCAACACAAACCTATTATCCACCGTTTCTACCACATCAGAAAACACAAAACAGGTATTTACCTCACCAGGGGTTTCTTGATTTTTGTCAGTATTAGAAGACCCACGTTCTTCTCCTTCGCTTGCAGAGATAAATGTTTCAAACTCAGAACTTGAGTCAGATTCTTTAGCAGGGCTCTCTTTCTTCTGGCTAGCTCTCATCTTTTCATTTAGGGTTGTTCTCAGAGAACCAGTAGCTACAGTTTTTCTTGCCAACATTTTCTGCTGGCGAAACCTAGGTTTGGGGTTTTCACTAGGGGTGTAGATGAGGATGTTTTTGAGGGAGACACTAGTAGGGGAGTTCCAGAGTTATCTTGAGGGTTTGTCATGGTGAAGGATTTCTGGAGAATTTTGGGAATTTTGGAAATTTTGGAGAGAAAGAGGATGATCAGAACTTGGGAGAGATTAATGACGGTTATGGACTAAAAGGGAGTATGTGGAGTGTATTTAAAGAGGATTATGATTAAGTGCAGTAATGGCAGGCTTTTTGCAGTAGTCAATCAGGAGTCTAATCACTTTAGAACTCCGGTCTCTTAGTGATTAATAGGCGATGCTAGTTTTTAGGCAAGAATCCCGTTTTCCTTAGAATTCTAGGAGAATGAAACTGGTTCAATGCTCAACGGATATAATGTTTGGGAGTTTGGTGACAATAGGACTTCTGCTCATGATTGGAAAATTAATCTTTCTAATTGTGCAAAGTATAGAAACATACCTGAGCTTTCTCATGAGCGTATACTGATGAACCAGGTTCTTCAAGTAGAACTTCTCTTGATTATGCCTCAAATGTCAGAATAGAAAAAACTTTGTAAGGGATCAGTGAATTAATATAAACACATGTCACAGGAGTATACTGATTAGAGTATGAGACTGAGTAAGAGTTAGTCTAGATATTTACATAAAGTCAGAACTTCTAACCAAAAAAAAAATTTTCCCATTTTTTTCATTGCATTCTGAACTGGTTCTTTTAGGTGATCTTAATCATCCCTAATTCCAACCTGTTCCTCTCAAAGTTTTCCTTATTCAGTGCTTTAGTGAAGATGTCAGCTATTTGTTTATCAGTAGCACAGAATTCTATTGAGATTAATCCTTTCTCATAGTTATCTCTTAAGAAGTGGTGTCTAACATCTATGTGCTTGGTCCTTTTGTGATGAACATGGTTCTTTGTCATACTTATAGCACTAGTGTTATCACAAAATATTGGTATACATCCCACTTCAATTCCAAAATCTATCAACTGTTGTTTGATCCATAGCAATTGAGCACAACAAGAAGCAGCAGCAACATATTCAGCTTCAGCAGTAGATAGGGCTACTGAATTTTGCTTTTTGGTAGCCCATGATACAAGACATGAACCAAGGAAGTGTGCCATACCTGAGGTGCTCTTCCTATCAACTAGGAAACCTGCATAATCAGCATCAGCATATCCTACTAGATCAAAATTACTACCTTTAGGATACCAAAGGCACAAATCAGTGGTTCCTTTTAGATATCTCAGTATCCTCTTGACAGCAGTCAAGTGAGACTCTTTTGGATTTGCCTGAAAATGAGCACAAAGTCCTACACTGAAAACAATGTCAGGTCTGCTGGCAGTAAGATACAAGAGTGAACCAATCATACCCCTATACAACTTCTGATCAACTGATGAACCAGGTTCATCACCATCTAATTTAGTGGCAGTTGCGATAGGTGTATCTATTTCTTTAGAATCCTCCATTTTGAACTTTTTGATTAGTTCTTTTGTATACTTCTGCTGATGAATCATGGTTCCATTTTGACTTTGTTTGATCTGCAACCCTAGGAAGAAGTTAAGCTCACCCATCATGCTCATTTCAAACTCACTCCCCATTAATTTTGCAAAGTCCTTACTTAGCTATGGTGGCCCCAAAGATTATGTCATCAACATAAATTTGCACAACAAGGAGATCCTTACCTTTTTCCCTTAAGAATAAGGTGCTATCTATTTTACATCTCTTGTAACCATGCTCCAGTAGGAATTTTGATAGCCGTTCATACCAAGCTCTTGGGGCCTGCTTGAGCCCATATAGAACTTTGTCTAACTTGTACACATGCTCAGGACATTCCTTGCTTTCAAATCCTGGAGGTTTTTTCACAAACACTTCTTCCTTTAGGTAGCCATTAAGGAAGGAACTTTTGACATCCATCTGATGAAGAGTGAATTCCATGTGTGCTGCAAAGGCTATGAGGAGTCTGATTGCCTCTAGTCTTGCAACTGGAGCAAAAGTCTCATCAGTTATTATGTTCTCAATAGGATGAGAACTTTGATACTTGTGAGGTTTCACAACCAACTGATTTCAGCTAGATGTTTCTCCCATGTTCTGTTGCTGAGGAACAGGGTCATGAACAGGTTCTTTTAGGGGATTAGTTTCAATTCCTCTTTGATCAGTTCCCCTTGTCAGGTTGCCCTGGATGGAAGAACCTGTTCCATCACCTGTTTCTTCTTTTGGTGCCACTTTAACTTGTGCTGAGACTTCAGTCAAATCCTTTACCAGTCCAATGGCTTCATCTTCATGTTCCTGTCTCCCAGAAAGAATGTTAGTTTCAAGATCGG